>NW_028123232.1:0-272482 GCF_965194805.1 Balaenoptera borealis | reverse complement strand
GGTTTAATTGTGGAACCCTGTGACCTGGGAACATGTCTGAGGTTTAATGGTGGAAAGCTGTGGCTTGGCAACATGACTGAGGTTTGTTTCTGGAACCCTGTTCCCTGGGAACATGACTGAGGTTTGATTCTGGACACCTTTGTGCTGGGAACATGACTGTGTTTTGATTGTGGAATCATGGGTCCTGCAAACATGACTGAGGCGTGATTCTGGAAAACTGTGGGCTGGGAATATGACTGAGGTTTGATTCTGGAAATCTGTGGCCTGGGAACTTGACTGAGGTTTGATGGCAGAAACCTGTGGACTGGCAATATGACAGAGGTTTGATTGTAGAACCCTGTCGCCTGGAAACGTGACTGTGGCCTGGTACTGGCAACCCATGGCCTAGGGATTTGACATTGGTTTGATTCTGGAACCCTGTGGCCTGGGAACATGACTGAGGTTTGATTCTGGAACCCTGTGGCCTGGGAACATGATTGAGGCGTGATTCTGGAAACCTGTGTCCTGGGAACATGACATCTCTTTAGATTGTGGCATACTGTGCCCTGGGAACCGGACTGAAGGCTTGGTTCTGGAATCCTGTGGACTGGGAACAAGACTGAGGTTTGATTCTGGAACCATGTGGCCTGGGAATATGACTGATGTTAGATCGTGGAATCCTGTGGCCTGGGAACATGACATCGGTTTGGATTCTGGTACCCTGTTTCCTGGGAACATGAAATCGGTTTGATTGTGGAAACCTGTGGTCTGGGAATATGACTGAGGTTTGATGGTGGTACCCTCTGGCCTGGCAACATGACTGAGGTTTGATTCTGGATCCCTGTGGCCTTGGAACATGACTGAGGCGTGATTCTGGAATCCTGTGGCCTGGGAACATGACATCTGTTTAGATTGTTGAATACTGTGCCCTGGGAATCTGACTGAGGCTTGGTTCTGGAACCCTGTGGACTGGCAACATGACTGAGGTTTGATTCTGGAACCCTGTAGCCTGCAAACATAACTGAGGATTGTTTCTGGAACCCTGTGGCCTGGGAACATGAGAACGGTTGGATTCTGGAACGCTGTGGCCTGGGAACATGTTTGAGGTTTGATGGTGGAAACATGTGGCTTGGCAACATGAATGAGGTTTGTTACTGGAACCCTGTTCCCTGGGAATATAACTGAGGTTTGATTCTGGACACCTTTGTCCTGGGAACATGACTGTGGTTTGATTGTGGAACCATGGGTCCTGCAAACATGACTGAGGTTTGATTCTGGAACCATGTGTCCTGGGAATATGACTGAGGTTTGATTCTGGAAATCTGTGGCCTGGTAACTTGACTGAGGATTGATGGCAGAAACCTGTGGCTTGGCAGCATGACTGAGGTTTATTACTGGAGCCCTGTTTCCTGGGAACATAACTGAGGATTGTTTCTGGAACCCTGTGGCCTGGGAACATGACATCAGTGGATTCTGGAACCCTGTGGCCTGGGAACATGAGAACGGTTTGATTCTGGAACCCTGTGACCTGGAACATGTCTGAGGTTTGATGGTGGAAACGTGTGGCTTGGCAACATGACAGAGGTTTGTTTCTGGAACCCTGTTCCCTGGGAACATGACTGAGGTTTGATTCTGGACACCTTTGTCCTGGGAACATGACTGTGTTTTGATTGTGGAATCATGGCTCCTGCAAACATGACTGAGGTTTGATTCTGGAACCATGTGTCCTGGAAATATGACTGAGGTTTGATTCTGGAAATCTGTGGCCTGGGAACTTGACTGAGATTTGATGGCAGAAACCTGTGGACTGGCAACATGACAGAGGTTGGATTGTAGAACCCTGTGCCCTGGGACCTTGACTGAGGTTTAATGGCAGAAACCTATGGACTGGCAACATGACAGAGGTTTGACTGTAGAAGCCTGTGCCCTGGGTACATGACTGAGGCGTGATTCTGGAAACCTGTGGCCTGGGAAGATGACATCTGTGTAGATTGTGGAATCCTTTGGCCTGGGAACATGAAATCGTTTTGGGTTCTGGTACCCTGTTGCCTGGGAACATGAATTCGGTTTGATTGTGGAAACCTGTGGTCTGGGAATATGACTGAGGTTTGATGGTGGTACCCTCTGGCCTGGCAACATGACTGAGGTTTGATTCTGGATCCCTGTGACCTGGGAACATGACTGAGGCGTGATTCTGGAATCCTGTGGCCTGGGAACATGACATCTGTTTAGATTGTGGAATACTGGGCCCTGGGAACCTGACTGAGACTTGGTTCTGGAACCCTGTGGAATGGGATCATGACTGAGGTTTTATTCAGGAACCCTGTCGCCTGAGAACATAACTGAGGATTAATTCTGGAACCCTGTGGCCTGGAAACATGAAATCAGTGGATTCTGGAACACTGTGTCCTGGGAACATGAGAACGGTTTGATTCTGGAACCCTGTGGCCTGGGAACATGTCTGAGGTTTGATGGTGGAAACCTGTGGCTTGGCAACATGACTGAGGTTTGTTCCTGGAACCCTGTTCCCTGGGAACATGACTGAGGTTTGATTCTGGACACCTTTGTGCTGGGAACATGACTGTGGTTTGACTGTGGAACCATGGGTCCTGCAAACATGACTGAGGTTTGATTCTGGAAACATGTGTCCTGGGAATATGACTGAGGTTTGATTCTGGAAACCATTGGCCTGTGTACATGACTGATGTTAGATTGTGGAATCCTGTGGCCTGGGAACATGACATCGGTTTGGATTCTGGTACCCTGTTCCCTGGGACCATGAAATCGGTTTGATTGTGGCAACCTGTCGTCTGGGAATATGACTGATGTTTGATGGTGGTACCCTATGGCCTGGCAACATGACAGAGGTTTTATTCTGGATCTCTGTGGCCTGGGAACATGACTGAGGCGTGATTCTGGAAACCTGTGGCCTGGGAACATGACATCTGTTTAGATTGTGGTATACTGTGCCCTGGGATCCTGACTGAGGCTTGGTTCTGGAACACTGTGGACTGGGAACATGACTGAGGTTTTATTCTGGAACCCTGTAGCCTGGGAACATAACTGAGGATTGATTCTGGAACCCTGTGGCCTGGGAACATGACATCAGTGGATTCTGGAACCCTGTGGCCTGGGAACATGAGAATGGTTTAATTCTGGAACCCTGTGACCTGGGAACATGTCTGAGGCGTGATTCTGGAAAACTGTGGCCTGGGAATATGACTGAGGTTTGATTCTGGAAATCTGTGGCCTGGGAACTTGACTGAGGTTTAATGGCAGAAATCTGTGGACTGGCAACATGACTGAGGTTTGATTGTAGAACCCTGTGCCCTGGAAACATGACTGCGACCTGATATTTGAAACCCATGGCCTGGGAACTTGACATTGGTTTGATTCCGGAACCCTGTGGCCAGGAACAAGACTGAGGCGTGATTCTGGAATCCTGGGGCCTGGGAACATGACATCTGTTTAGATTGTGGAATACTGGGCCCTGGGAACCTGACTGAGGCTTGGTTCTGGAACCCTGTGGACTGGGAACATGACTGAGGTTTTATTCTGGAATCCTGTGGCCTGGGAACATGACATCAGTGGATTCTTGAAACCTGTGGCCTGGGAACATGAGAACGGTTTGATTCTGGAACCCTGTGACCTGGGAACAAGTCTGAGGTCTGATTGTGGAAACCTGTGGCTTGGCAACATGACTGAGGTTTGTTACTGAAACCCCCTTCCCTGGGAACATGACTGAGGTTTGATTCTGGACACCTTTGTCCTGGGAACATGACTGTGGTTTGATTGTGGAACCATGGGTCCTACAAACATGACTGAGGTTTTATTTTGGAACCATGTGTCCTGGGAATATGACTGAGGTTTGATTCTGGAAATCTGTGGCCTGGGAACTTGAGTGAGATTTGATGGCAGAAACCTGTGGACTGGCAACATGACAGAGGTTTGATTGTAGAACCCTGTGGCCTGGAAATATGACTGTGGCCTGGTAATGGAAACCCATGGCCTGGGAAATTGACATTGGTTTGATTCTGCAACCCTGTGGCCTGGGAACATGATTGAGGCCTGATTCTGGAAACCTGTGACCTGGGAACATGACATCTGTTTAGATTGTGGCATACTGTGCCCTGGGAACCGGACTGAAGGCTTGGTTCTGGAATCCTGTGGACTGGGAACAAGACTGAGGTTTGATTCTGGAACCATGTGGCCTGGGAATATGACTGATGTTAGATCGTGGAATCCTGTGGCCTAGGAACATGACATCGGTTTGAATTCTGGTAGCCTGTTGCCTGGGAACATGAAATCGGTTTGATTGTGGAAACCTGTGGTCTGGGAATATGACTGAGGTTTGATGGTGGTACCCTCTGGCCTGGCAACATGACTGAGGTTTGATTCTGGATCCCTGTGGCCTGGGAATATGACTGAGGCGTGATTCTGGAATCCTGTGGCCTGGGAATATGACATCTGTTTAGATTGTGGAATAATGGGCCCTGGGAATCTGACTGAGGCTTGGTTCTGGATCCCTGTGGACTGGGAACATGACTGAGGTTTGATTGTAGAACCCTGTGCCCTGGAAACATGACTGTGGCCTGGTACTGGAAACCCATGGCCTAGGAATTTGACATTGGTTTGATTCTGGAACCCTGTGGCCTGGGAACATGACTGAGGTTTGATTCTGGAAAACTGTGGCCGGGGACTTGACTGAGGGTTGATGGCAGAAATCTGTGGACTGGGAACATGACTGAGGTTTGATTGTAGAACCCTGTGCCCTGGAAACATGACTGTGGCCTGGTACTGGAAACCCATGGCCTAGGAATTTGACATTGGTTTGATTCTGGAACCCTGTGGCCTGGGAACATGACTGAGGATTGATTCTGGAAACCTGTAGCCTGCGAACATAACTGAGGATTGTTTCTGGAACCCTGTGGCCTGGGAACATGACATCAGTGGATTCTGGAACCCTGTGGCCTGGGAACATGAGAACGGTTTAATTCTGGAACCCTGTGAACTGGGAACATGTCTGAGGTTTGATGGTGGAAACCTGTGGCTTGGCAACATGACTGAGGTTTGTTTCTGGAACCCTGTTCCCTGGGAAAATGACTGAGGTTTGATTCTGGAACCATGTGTCCTGGGAATATGACTGAGGTTTGATACTGGAAATCTGTGGCCTGGGAACTTGACTGAGGTTTGATGGCAGAAACCTGTGGACTGGCAACATGACTGAGGTTTGATTGTAGAACCCTGTTCCCTGGAAACATGACTGTGGGCTGGTACTGGAAACCCATGGCCTAGGAATTTGACATTGGTTGGATTCTGGAACCCTGTGGCCTGGGAACATGACTGAGGCGTGATTCTGGAAAACTGTGTCCTGGGAATATGACTGAGGTTTGATTCTGTAAATCTGTGGCCTGGGAACTTGACTGAGTTTTGATGGCAGAAATCTGTGGACTGGCAACATGACTGAGGTTTGATTGTAGAACCCTGTGCCCTGGAAACATGACTGCGACCTGACATTTGAAACCCATGGCCTGGGAAGTTGACATTGTTTTGATTCCGGAACCCTGTGGCCAGGAACAAGACTGAGGCGTGATTCTGGAATCCTGTGGCCTGGGAACATGACATCTGTTTAGATTGTGGAATACTGGGCCCTGGGAACCTGACTGAGGCTTGGTTCTGGAACCCTGTGGACTGGGAACATGACTGAGGTTTTATTCTGGAATCCTGTGGCCTGGGAACATGACATCAGTGGATTCTTGAAACCTGTGGCCTGGGAACATGAGAACGGTTTGATTCTGGAACCCTGTGGCCTGGGAACATGTCTGAGGTATGATGGTGGAAGCCTGTGGCTTGGCAACATGACTGAGGTTTGTTACTGGAACCCTCTTCCCTGGGAACATGACTGAGGTTTGATTCTGGACACCTTTGTCCTGGGAACATGACTGTGGTTTGATTGTGGAACCATGGGTCCTGCAAACATGACTGAGGTTTTATTCTGGAACCATGTGTCCTGGGAATATGACTGAGGTTTGATTCTGGAAATCTGTGGCCTGGGAAGTTGACTGAGGTTTGATGGCAGAAACCTGTGGACTGGCAACATGACAGAGGTTTGATTGTAGAACCCTGTGGCCTGGAAATATGACTGTGGCCTGGTACTGGAAACCCATGGCCTGGGAAATTGACATTGGTTTGATTCTGAAACCCTGTGGCCTGGGAACAGGATTGAGGCGTGATTCTGGAAACCTGTGGCCTGGGAACATGACATCTGTTTAGATTGTGGCATACTGTGCCCTGGGAACCGGACTGAAGGCTTGGTTCTGGAATCCTGTGGACTGGGAACAAGACTGAGGTTTGATGTTGGAACCATGTGGCCTGGGAATATGACTGATGTTAGATCGTGGAATCCTGTGGCCTGGGAACATGACATCGGTTTGAATTCTGGTACCCTGTTGCCTGGGAACATGAAATCGGTTTGATTGTGGAAACCTGTGGTCTGGGAATATGACTGAGGTTTGATGGTGGTACCCTCTGGCCTGGCAACATGACTGAGGTTTGATTCTGGATCCCTGTGGCCTTGGAACATGACTGAGGCGTGATTCTGGAATCCTGTGGCCTGGGAACATGACATCTGTTTAGATTGTTGAATACTGTGCCCTGGGAATCTGACTGAGGCTTGGTTCTGGAACCCTGTGGACTGGCAACATGACTGAGGTTTGATTCTGGAACCCTGTAGCCTGCAAACATAACTGAGGATTGTTTCTGGAACCCTGTGGCCTGGGAACATGAGAACGGTTGGATTCTGGAACGCTGTGGCCTGGGAACATGTTTGAGGTTTGATGGTGGAAACATGTGGCTTGGCAACATGAATGAGGTTTGTTACTGGAACCCTGTTCCCTGGGAATATAACTGAGGTTTGATTCTGGACACCTTTGTCCTGGGAACATGACTGTGGTTTGATTGTGGAACCATGGGTCCTGCAAACATGACTGAGGTTTGATTCTGGAACCATGTGTCCTGGGAATATGACTGAGGTTTGATTCTGGAAATCTGTGGCCTGGTAACTTGACTGAGGATTGATGGCAGAAACCTGTGGCTTGGCAGCATGACTGAGGTTTATTACTGGAGCCCTGTTTCCTGGGAACATAACTGAGGATTGTTTCTGGAACCCTGTGGCCTGGGAACATGACATCAGTGGATTCTGGAACCCTGTGGCCTGGGAACATGAGAACGGTTTGATTCTGGAACCCTGTGACCTGGAACATGTCTGAGGTTTGATGGTGGAAACGTGTGGCTTGGCAACATGACAGAGGTTTGTTTCTGGAACCCTGTTCCCTGGGAACATGACTGAGGTTTGATTCTGGACACCTTTGTCCTGGGAACATGACTGTGTTTTGATTGTGGAATCATGGCTCCTGCAAACATGACTGAGGTTTGATTCTGGAACCATGTGTCCTGGAAATATGACTGAGGTTTGATTCTGGAAATCTGTGGCCTGGGAACTTGACTGAGGTTTGATGGCAGAAACCTGTGGACTGGCAACATGACTGAGGTTTGATTGTAGAACCCTGTGCCCTGGAAACATGACTGTGGCCTGGTACTGGAAACCCATGGCCTAAGAATTTGACATTGGTTTGATTCTGGAACCCTGTGGCCTTGGAACATGACTGAGGCGTGATTCTGGAAAACTGTGGCCTGGGAATATGACTGAGGTTTCTTTCTGGAAATCTGTGGCCTGGGAACTTGACTGAGGTTTGATGGCAGAAACCTGTGGACTGGCAACATGACTGAGGTTTGATTGTAGAACCCTGTGCCCTGGAAACATGACTGTGGCCTGTTACTGGAAACCCATGGCCTAGGAATTTGACATTGGTTTGATTCTGGAACCCTGTGGCCTGGGAACATGACTGAGGCGTGATTCTGGAAAACTGTGGCCTGGGAATATGACTGAGGTTTGATTCTGGAAATCTGTGGCCTGGGAACTTGACTGAGGTTTGATGGCAGAAACCTGTGGACTGGCAACATGACTGAGGTTTGATTGTAGAACCCTGTGCCCTGGAATCATGACTGCGACCTGATACTTGAAACCCATGGCCTGGGAACTTGACATTGGTTTGATTCCGGAACCCTGTGGCCAGGAACAAGACTGAGGCGTGATTCTGGAATCCTGTGGCCTGGGAACATGACATCTGTTTAGATTGTGGCATACTGGGCCCTGGGAACCTGACTGAGGATTGGTTCTGGAATCCTGTGGACTGGGAACAAGACTGAGGTTTGATTCTGGAACCATGTGGCCTGGGAATATGACTGAGGTTTGATTCTGGAAATCTGTGGCCTGGGAACTTGACTGAGGTTTGATGGCAGAAACCTGTGGACTGGCAACATGACTGAGGTTTGATTGTAGAACCCTGTGCCCTGGAAACATGACTGTGGCCTGGTACTGGAAACCCATGGCCTAGGAATTTGACATTGGTTTGATTCTGGAACCCTGTGTCCTGGGAAAATGACTGAGGTTTGATTCTGGTAAACTGTGGCCGGGGACTTGACTGAGGTTTGATGGCAGAAATCTGTGGACTGGAAACATTACTGAAGTTTGATTGTAGAACCCTGTGCCCTGGAAACATGACTGCGACCTGATACTTGAAACCCACGGCCTGGGAACTTGACATTGGTTTGATTCTGGAAGCCTTTGGTCTGCAAGAAGAGTGAGGCGTGATTCTGGAATCCTGTGGCCTGGGAATATGACATCTGTTTAGATTGTGGAATACTGTGCCCTGGGAACCTGACTGAGGCTTGGTTCTGAAACCCTGTGGACTAGGAACATGACTGAGGTTTTATTCTGGAATCCTGTGGCCTGGGAACATGACATCAGTGGATTCTTGAAACCTGTGGCCTAGGAACATGAGAACGGTTGGATTCTGGAACCCTGTGGCCTGGGAACATGTCTGAGGTTTGATGGTGGAAACCTGTGGCTTGGCAACATGACTGAGGTTTGTTACTGGAACCCTGTTGCCTGGGAACATGACTGAGGTTTGATTCTGGACACCTTTGTGCTGGGAACATGACTGTGTTTTGATTGTGGAACCATGGGTCCTGCAAACATGACTGAGGTTTTATTCTGGAACCATGTGTCCTGGGAATATGACTGAGGTTTGATTCTGGAAATCTGTGGCCTGGGAACTTGACTGAGGTTTGATGGCAGAAACCTGTGGACTGGCAACATGACTGAGGTTTGATTGTAGAACCCTGTGCCCTGGAAACATGAGTCTTGCCTGGTACTGGAAACCCATGGCCTGGGAATTTGACATTGGTTTGATTCTGGAACCCTGTGGCCTGGGAACATGATTGAGGCGTGATTCTGGAAACCTGTGGCCTGGGAACATGACATCAGTTTAGATTGTGGCATACTGTGCCCTGGGAACCGGACTGAAGGCTTGGTTCTGGAATCCTGTGGACTGGGAACAAGACTGAGGTTTGATTCTGGAACCATGTGGCCTGGGAATATGACTGATGTTAGATCGTGGAATCCTGTGGCCTGGGAACATGACATCGGTTTGGATTCTGGTACCCTGTTGCCTGGGAACATGAAATCGGTTTGATTGTGGAAACCTGTGGTCTGGGAATATGACTGAGGTTTGATGGTGGTACCCTCTGGCCTGGCAACATGACTGAGGTTTGATTCTGGATCCCTGTGGCCTGGGAACATGACTGAGGCGTGATTCTGGAATCCTGTGGCCTGGGAACATGACGTCTGTTTAGATTGTGGAATACTGTGCCCTGGGAATCTGACTGAGGCTTGGTTCTGGAACCCTGTGGACTGGGAACATGACTGAGGTTTGAATCTGGAATCCTGTAGCCTGCGAACATAACTGAGGATTGTTTCTGGAACCCTGTGGCCTGGGAACATGACATCAGTGGATTCTGGAACCCTGTGGCCTGGGAACATGAGAACGGTATAATTCTGGAACCCTGTGACCTGGGAACATGTCTGAGGTTTGATGGTGGAAACCTGTGGCTTGGCAACATGACTGAGGTTTGTTTCTGTAACCCTGTTCTCTGCGAACATGACTGAGGTTTGATTCTGGACACCTTTGTGCTGGGAACATGACTGTGTTTTGATTGTGGAATCATGGGTCCTGCAAACATGACTGAGGTTTGATTCTGGAACCATGTGTCCTGGGAATATGACTGAGGTTTGATTCTGGAAATCTGTGGCCTGGGAACTTGACTGAGGTTTGATGGCAGAAACCTGTGGACTGGCAACATGACTGAGGTTTGATTGTAGAACCCTGTGCCCTGGAAACATGACTGTGGCCTGGTACTGGAAACCCATGGCCTAGGAATTTGACATTGGTTTGATTCTGGAACCCTGTGACCTGGGAACATGACTGAGGTATGATTCTGGAAAACTGTGGCCGGGGACTTGACTGAGGTTTGATGGCAGAAATCTGTGGACTGGAAACATTACTGAGGTTTGATTGTAGAACCCTGTGCCCTGGAAACATGAGTGCGACGTGATACTTGAAACCCATGGCCTGGGAACTTGACATTGGTTTGATTCTGGAACCCTGTGCCCAGGAACAAGACTGAGGCCTGATTCTGGAATCCTGTGGCCTGGGAACATGACATCTGTTTAGATTGTGGAATACTGTGCCCTGGGAACCTGACTGAGGCTTGGTTCTGGAACCCTGTGGACTGGGAACATGACTGAGGTTTTACTCTGGAATCCTGTGGCCTGGGAACATGACATCAGTGGATTCTGGAACCCTGTGGCCTGGGAACATGAGAACGGTTGGATTCTGGAAACCTGTGGCCTGGGAACATGTCTGAGGTTTGATGGTGGAAACCTGTGGCTTGGCAACATGACTGAGGTTTGTTACTGGAACCCTGTTCCCTGGGAACATGACTGAGGTTTGATTCTGGACACCTTTGTCCTGGGAACATGACTGTGGTTTGATTGTGGAACCATGGGTCCTGCAAACATGACTGAGGTTTGATTCTGGAACCATGTGTCCTGGGAATATGACTGAGGTTTGATTCTGGAAATCTGTGGCCTGGGAACATGACTGAGGTTTGATTCTGGAACCCTGTAGCCTGCGAACATAACTGAGGATTGTTTCTGGAATCCTGTGGCCTGGGAACATGACATCAGTGGATTCTGGAACCCTGTGGCCTGGGAACATGAGAACGGTTTAATTCTGGAACCCTCTGACCTGGGAACATGTCTGAGGTTTGATGGTGGAAACCTGTGGCTTGGCAACATGACTGAGGTTTGTTTCTGGACACCTTTGTGCTGGGAACATGACTGTGTTTTGATTGTGGAATCATGGGTCCTGCAAACATGACAGAGGTTTGATTCTGGAACCAGGTGTCCTGGGAATATGACTGAGGTTTGATTCTGGAATTCTGTGGCCTGGGAACTTGACTGAGGTTTGATGGCAGAAACCTGTGGACTGGCAACATGACTGAGGTTTGATTGTAGAACCCTGTGCCCGGGAAACATGACTGTGGCGTGGTACTGGAAACCCATGGCCTGGGAACTTGACATTGGTTTGATTCCGGAACCCTGTGGCCAGGAACAAGACTGAGGCGTGATTCTGGAATCCTGTGGCCTGGGAACATGACATCTGTTTAGATTGTGGAATACTGGGCCCTGGGAACCTGACTGAGGCTTGGTTCTGGAACCCTGTGGACTGGGAACATGACTGAGGTTTTATTCTGGAATCCTGTCGCCTGGGAACATGACATCAGTGGATTCTGGAACCCTGTGGCCTGGGAACATGAGAACGGTTGGATTCTGGAACCCTGTGTCCTGGGAACATGTCTGAGGTTTGATGGTGGAAACCTGTGGCTTGGCAACATGAATGAGGTTTGTTACTGGAACCCTCTTCCCTGGGAACATGACTGAGGTTTGATTCTGGACACCTTTGTCCTGGGAACATGACTGTGGTTTGATTGTGGAACCATGGGTCCTGCAAACATGACTGAGGTTTTATTCTGGAACCAGGTGTCCTGGGAATATGACTGAGGTTTGATTCTGGAAATCTGTGGCCTGGGAAATTGACTGAGGTTTGATGGCAGAAACCTGTGGACTGGCAACATGACAGAGGTTTGATTGTAGAAACCTGTGCCCTGGAAACATGACTGTGGCCTGGTACTGGAAACCCATGGCCTAGGAATTTGACATTGGCTTGATTCTGGAACCCTGTGGCCTGGGAACATGATTTAGGCCTGATTCTGGAAACCTGTGGCCTGGGAACATGACATCAGTTTAGATTGTGGCATACTGTGCCCTGGGAACCGGACTGAAGGCTTGGTTCTGGAATCCTGTGGACTGGGAACAAGACTGAGGTTTGATTCTGGAACCATGTGGCCTGGGAATATGACTGATGTTAGATCGTGGAATCCTGTGGCCTGGGAACATGACATCGGTTTGGATTCTGGTACCCTGTTGCCTGGGAACATGAAATCGGTTTGATTGTGGAAACCTGTGGTCTGGGAATATGACTGAGGTTTGATGGTGGTACCCTCTGGCCTGGCAACATGACTGAGGTTTGATTCTGGATCCCTGTGGCCTGGGAACATGACTGAGGCGTGATTCTGGAATCCTGTGGCCTGGGAACATGACGTCTGTTTAGATTGTGGAATACTGTGCCCTGGGAATCTGACTGAGGCTTGGTTCTGGAACCCTGTGGACTGGGAACATGACTGAGGTTTGAATCTGGAATCCTGTAGCCTGCGAACATAACTGAGGATTGTTTCTGGAACCCTGTGGCCTGGGAACATGACATCAGTGGATTCTGGAACCCTGTGGCCTGGGAACATGAGAACGGTATAATTCTGGAACCCTGTGACCTGGGAACATGTCTGAGGTTTGATGGTGGAAACCTGTGGCTTGGCAACATGACTGAGGTTTGTTTCTGTAACCCTGTTCTCTGCGAACATGACTGAGGTTTGATTCTGGACACCTTTGTGCTGGGAACATGACTGTGTTTTGATTGTGGAATCATGGGTCCTGCAAACATGACTAAGGTTTGATTCTGGAACCATGTGTCCTGGGAATATGACTGAGGTTTGATTCTGGAAATCTGTGGCCTGGGAAATTGACTGAGGTTTGATGGCAGAAACCTGTGGACTGGCAACATGACTGAGGTTTGATTGTAGAACCCTGTGCCCTGGAAACATGACTGTGGCCTGGTACTGGAAACCCATGGCCTAGGAATTTGACATTGGTTTGATTCTGGAACCCTGTGACCTGGGAACATGACTGAGGTATGATTCTGGAAAACTGTGGCCGGGGACTTGACTGAGGTTTGATGGCAGAAATCTGTGGACTGGAAACATTACTGAGGTTTGATTGTAGAACCCTGTGCCCTGGAAACATGAGTGCGACGTGATACTTGAAACCCATGGCCTGGGAACTTGACATTGGTTTGATTCTGGAACCCTGTGGCCAGGAACAAGACTGAGGCATGATTCTGGAATCCTGTGGCCTGGGAACATGACATCTGTTTAGATTGTGGAATACTGTGCCCTGGGAACCTGACTGAGGCTTGGTTCTGGAACCCTGTGGACTGGGAACATGACTGAGGTTTTATTCTGGAATCCTGTGGCCTGGGAACATGACATCAGTGGATTCTGGAACCCTGTGGCCTGGGAACATGAGAACGGTTGGATTCTGGAAACCTGTGTCCTGGGAACATGTCTGAGGTTTGATGGTGGAAACCTGTGGCTTGGCAACATGAATGAGGTTTGTTACTGGAACCCTGTTCCCTGGGAACATGACTGAGGTTTGATTCTGGACACCTTTGTCCTGGGAACATGACTGTGGTTTGATTGTGGAACCATGGGTCCTGCAAACATGACTGAGGTTTGATTCTGGAACCATGTGTGCTGGGAATATGACTGAGGTTTGATTCTGGAAATCTGTGGCCTGGGAACATGACTGAGGTTTGATTCTGGAACCCTGTAGCCTGCGAATATAACTGAGGATTGTTTCTGGAATCCTGTGGCCTGGGAACATGACATCAGTGGATTCTGGAACCCTGTGGCCTGGGAACATGAGAACGGTTTAATTCTGGAACCCTCTGACCTGGGAACATGTCTGAGGTTTGATGGTGGAAACCTGTGGCTTGGCAACATGACTGAGGTTTGTTTCTGGACACCTTTGTGCTGGGAACATGACTGTGTTTTGATTGTGGAATCATGGGTCCTGCAAACATGACAGAGGTTTGATTCTGGAACCAGGTGTCCTGGGAATATGACTGAGGTTTGATTCTGGAATTCTGTGGCCTGGGAACTTGACTGAGGTTTGATGGCAGAAACCTGTGGACTGGCAACATGACTGAGGTTTGATTGTAGAACCCTGTGCCCGGGAAACATGACTGTGGCCTGGTACTGGAAACCCATGGCCTAGGAATTTGACATTGGTTTGATTCTGGAACCCTGTGGCCTGGGAACATGACTGAGGTGTGATTCTGGAAAACTGTGGCCTGGGAATATGACTGAGGTTTGATTCTGGAAATCTGTGGCCTGGGAACTTGACTGAGGTTTGATGGTAGAAATCTGTGGACTGGCAACATGACTGAGGTTTGATTGTAGAACCCTGTGCCCTGGAAACATGACTGCGACCTGATACTTGAAACCCATGGCCTGGGAACTTGACATTGGTTTGATTCCGGAACCCTGTGGCCAGGAACAAGACTGAGGCGTGATTCTGGAATCCTGTGGCCTGGGAACATGACATCTGTTTAGATTGTGGAATACTGGGCCCTGGGAACCTGACTGAGGCTTGGTTCTGGAACCCTGTGGACTGGGAACATGACTGAGGTTTTATTCTGGAATCCTGTGGCCTGGGAACATGACATCAGTGGATTCTGGAACCCTGTGGCCTGGGAACATGAGAACGGTTTAATTCTGGAACCCTGTGGCCTGGGAACATGTCTGAGGTTTGATGGTGGAAACCTGTGGCTTGGCAACATGAATGAGGTTTGTTACTGGAACCCTCTTCCCTGGGAACATGACTGAGGTTTGATTCTGGACACCTTTGTCCTGGGAACATGACTGTGGTTTGATTGTGGAACCATGGGTCCTGCAAACATGACTGAGGTTTGATTCTGGAACCAGGTGTCCTGGGAATATGACTGAGGTTTGATTCTGGAAATCTGTGGCCTGGGAAATTGACTGAGGTTTGATGGCAGAAACCTGTGGACTGGCAACATGACAGAGGTTTGATTGTAGAAACCTGTTCCCTGGAAACATGACTGTGGCCTGGTACTGGAAACCCATGGCCTAGGAATTTGACATTGGCTTGATTCTGGAACCCTGTGGCCTGGGAACAGGATTGAGGCGTGATTCTGGAAACCTGTGGCCTGGGAACATGACATCTGTTTAGATTGTGGCATACTGTGCCCTGGGAACCGGACTGAAGGCTTGGTTCTGGAATCCTGTGGACTGGGAACAAGACTGAGGTTTGATTCTGGAACCATGTGGCCTGGGAATATGACTGATGTTAGATCGTGGAATCCTGTGGCCTGGGAACATGACATCGGTTTGGATTCTGGTACCCTGTTGCCTGGGAACATGAAATCGGTTTGATTGTGGAAACCTGTGGTCTGGGAATATGACTGAGGTTTGATGGTGGTACCGTCTGGCCTGGCAACATGACTGAGGTTTGATTCTGGATCCCTGTGGCCTGGGAACATGACTGAGGCGTGATTCTGGAATCCTGTGGCCTGGGAACATGACGTCTGTTTAGATTGTGGAATACTGTGCCCTGGGAATCTGACTGAGGCTTGGTTCTGGAACCCTGTGGACTGGGAAAATGACTGAGATTTTATTCTGGAATCCTGTGGCCTGGAAACATGACATCAGTGGATTCTTGAACCCTGTGGCCTGGGAACATGAGAACAGTTGGATTCTGGAACCCTGTGGCCTGGGAACATGTCTGAGGTTTGATGGTGGAAACCTGTGGCTTGGCAACATGAATGAGGTTTGTTACTGGAACCCTGTTCCCTGGGAATATGACTGAGGTTTGATTCTGGACACCTTTGTCCTGGGAACATGACTGTGGTTTGATTGTGGAACCATGGGTCCTGCAAACATGACTGAGGTTTGATTCTGGAAATCTGTGGCCTGGGAACTTGACTGAGGTTTGATGGCAGAAACCTGTGGACTGGCAACATGACTGAGGTTTGATTGTAGAACCCTGTGCCCTGGAAACATGACTGTGGCCTGGTACTGGAAACCCATGGCCTAAGAATTTGACATTGGTTTGATTCTGGAACCCTGTGGCCTTGGAACATGACTGAGGCGTGATTCTGGAAAACTGTGGCCTGGGAATATGACTGAGGTTTCTTTCTGGAAATCTGTGGCCTGGGAACTTGACTGAGGTTTGATGGCAGAAACCTGTGGACTGGCAACATGACTGAGGTTTGATTGTAGAACCCTGTGCCCTGGAAACATGACTGTGGCCTGTTACTGGAAACCCATGGCCTAGGAATTTGACATTGGTTTGATTCTGGAACCCTGTGGCCTGGGAACATGACTGAGGCGTGATTCTGGAAAACTGTGGCCTGGGAATATGACTGAGGTTTGATTCTGGAAATCTGTGGCCTGGGAACTTGACTGAGGTTTGATGGCAGAAACCTGTGGACTGGCAACATGACTGAGGTTTGATTGTAGAACCCTGTGCCCTGGAATCATGACTGCGACCTGATACTTGAAACCCATGGCCTGGGAACTTGACATTGGTTTGATTCCGGAACCCTGTGGCCAGGAACAAGACTGAGGCGTGATTCTGGAATCCTGTGGCCTGGGAACATGACATCTGTTTAGATTGTGGCATACTGGGCCCTGGGAACCTGACTGAGGATTGGTTCTGGAATCCTGTGGACTGGGAACAAGACTGAGGTTTGATTCTGGAACCATGTGGCCTGGGAATATGACTGAGGTTTGATTCTGGAAATCTGTGGCCTGGGAACTTGACTGAGGTTTGATGGCAGAAACCTGTGGACTGGCAACATGACTGAGGTTTGATTGTAGAACCCTGTGCCCTGGAAACATGACTGTGGCCTGGTACTGGAAACCCATGGCCTAGGAATTTGACATTGGTTTGATTCTGGAACCCTGTGTCCTGGGAAAATGACTGAGGTTTGATTCTGGTAAACTGTGGCCGGGGACTTGACTGAGGTTTGATGGCAGAAATCTGTGGACTGGAAACATTACTGAAGTTTGATTGTAGAACCCTGTGCCCTGGAAACATGACTGCGACCTGATACTTGAAACCCACGGCCTGGGAACTTGACATTGGTTTGATTCTGGAAGCCTTTGGTCTGGAAGAAGAGTGAGGCGTGATTCTGGAATCCTGTGGCCTGGGAATATGACATCTGTTTAGATTGTGGAATACTGTGCCCTGGGAACCTGACTGAGGCTTGGTTCTGAAACCCTGTGGACTGGGAACATGACTGAGGTTTTATTCTGGAATCCTGTGGCCTGGGAACATGACATCAGTGGATTCTTGAAACCTGTGGCCTAGGAACATGAGAACGGTTGGATTCTGGAACCCTGTGGCCTGGGAACATGTCTGAGGTTTGATGGTGGAAACCTGTGGCTTGGCAACATGACTGAGGTTTGTTACTGGAACCCTGTTGCCTGGGAACATGACTGAGGTTTGATTCTGGACACCTTTGTGCTGGGAACATGACTGTGTTTTGATTGTGGAACCATGGGTCCTGCAAACATGACTGAGGTTTTATTCTGGAACCATGTGTCCTGGGAATATGACTGAGGTTTGATTCTGGAAATCTGTGGCCTGGGAACTTGACTGAGGTTTGATGGCAGAAACCTGTGGACTGGCAACATGACTGAGGTTTGATTGTAGAACCCTGTGCCCTGGAAACATGACTCTTGCCTGGTACTGGAAACCCATGGCCTGGGAATTTGACATTGGTTTGATTCTGGAACCCTGTGGCCTGGGAACATGATTGAGGCGTGATTCTGGAAACCTGTGGCCTGGGAACATGACATCAGTTTAGATTGTGGCATACTGTGCCCTGGGAACCGGACTGAAGGCTTGGTTCTGGAATCCTGTGGACTGGGAACAAGACTGAGGTTTGATTCTGGAACCATGTGGCCTGGGAATATGACTGATGTTAGATCGTGGAATCCTGTGGCCTGGGAACATGACATCGGTTTGGATTCTGGTACCCTGTTGCCTGGGAACATGAAATCGGTTTGATTGTGGAAACCTGTGGTCTGGGAATATGACTGAGGTTTGATGGTGGTACCCTCTGGCCTGGCAACATGACTGAGGTTTGATTCTGGATCCCTGTGGCCTGGGAACATGACTGAGGCGTGATTCTGGAATCCTGTGGCCTGGGAACATGACGTCTGTTTAGATTGTGGAATACTGTGCCCTGGGAATCTGACTGAGGCTTGGTTCTGGAACCCTGTGGACTGGGAACATGACTGAGGTTTGAATCTGGAATCCTGTAGCCTGCGAACATAACTGAGGATTGTTTCTGGAACCCTGTGGCCTGGGAACATGACATCAGTGGATTCTGGAACCCTGTGGCCTGGGAACATGAGAACGGTATAATTCTGGAACCCTGTGACCTGGGAACATGTCTGAGGTTTGATGGTGGAAACCTGTGGCTTGGCAACATGACTGAGGTTTGTTTCTGTAACCCTGTTCTCTGCGAACATGACTGAGGTTTGATTCTGGACACCTTTGTGCTGGGAACATGACTGTGTTTTGATTGTGGAATCATGGGTCCTGCAAACATGACTGAGGTTTGATTCTGGAACCATGTGTCCTGGGAATATGACTGAGGTTTGATTCTGGAAATCTGTGGCCTGGGAACTTGACTGAGGTTTGATGGCAGAAACCTGTGGACTGGCAACATGACTGAGGTTTGATTGTAGAACCCTGTGCCCTGGAAACATGACTGTGGCCTGGTACTGGAAACCCATGGCCTAGGAATTTGACATTGGTTTGATTCTGGAACCCTGTGACCTGGGAACATGACTGAGGTATGATTCTGGAAAACTGTGGCCGGGGACTTGACTGAGGTTTGATGGCAGAAATCTGTGGACTGGAAACATTACTGAGGTTTGATTGTAGAACCCTGTGCCCTGGAAACATGAGTGCGACGTGATACTTGAAACCCATGGCCTGGGAACTTGACATTGGTTTGATTCTGGAACCCTGTGCCCAGGAACAAGACTGAGGCCTGATTCTGGAATCCTGTGGCCTGGGAACATGACATCTGTTTAGATTGTGGAATACTGTGCCCTGGGAACCTGACTGAGGCTTGGTTCTGGAACCCTGTGGACTGGGAACATGACTGAGGTTTTACTCTGGAATCCTGTGGCCTGGGAACATGACATCAGTGGATTCTGGAACCCTGTGGCCTGGGAACATGAGAACGGTTGGATTCTGGAAACCTGTGGCCTGGGAACATGTCTGAGGTTTGATGGTGGAAACCTGTGGCTTGGCAACATGACTGAGGTTTGTTACTGGAACCCTGTTCCCTGGGAACATGACTGAGGTTTGATTCTGGACACCTTTGTCCTGGGAACATGACTGTGGTTTGATTGTGGAACCATGGGTCCTGCAAACATGACTGAGGTTTGATTCTGGAACCATGTGTCCTGGGAATATGACTGAGGTTTGATTCTGGAAATCTGTGGCCTGGGAACATGACTGAGGTTTGATTCTGGAACCCTGTAGCCTGCGAACATAACTGAGGATTGTTTCTGGAATCCTGTGGCCTGGGAACATGACATCAGTGGATTCTGGAACCCTGTGGCCTGGGAACATGAGAACGGTTTAATTCTGGAACCCTCTGACCTGGGAACATGTCTGAGGTTTGATGGTGGAAACCTGTGGCTTGGCAACATGACTGAGGTTTGTTTCTGGACACCTTTGTGCTGGGAACATGACTGTGTTTTGATTGTGGAATCATGGGTCCTGCAAACATGACAGAGGTTTGATTCTGGAACCAGGTGTCCTGGGAATATGACTGAGGTTTGATTCTGGAATTCTGTGGCCTGGGAACTTGACTGAGGTTTGATGGCAGAAACCTGTGGACTGGCAACATGACTGAGGTTTGATTGTAGAACCCTGTGCCCGGGAAACATGACTGTGGCCTGGTACTGGAAACCCATGGCCTGGGAACTTGACATTGGTTTGATTCCGGAACCCTGTGGCCAGGAACAAGACTGAGGCGTGATTCTGGAATCCTGTGGCCTGGGAACATGACATCTGTTTAGATTGTGGAATACTGGGCCCTGGGAACCTGACTGAGGCTTGGTTCTGGAACCCTGTGGACTGGGAACATGACTGAGGTTTTATTCTGGAATCCTGTCGCCTGGGAACATGACATCAGTGGATTCTGGAACCCTGTGGCCTGGGAACATGAGAACGGTTGGATTCTGGAACCCTGTGTCCTGGGAACATGTCTGAGGTTTGATGGTGGAAACCTGTGGCTTGGCAACATGAATGAGGTTTGTTACTGGAACCCTCTTCCCTGGGAACATGACTGAGGTTTGATTCTGGACACCTTTGTCCTGGGAACATGACTGTGGTTTGATTGTGGAACCATGGGTCCTGCAAACATGACTGAGGTTTTATTCTGGAACCAGGTGTCCTGGGAATATGACTGAGGTTTGATTCTGGAAATCTGTGGCCTGGGAAATTGACTGAGGTTTGATGGCAGAAACCTGTGGACTGGCAACATGACAGAGGTTTGATTGTAGAAACCTGTGCCCTGGAAACATGACTGTGGCCTGGTACTGGAAACCCATGGCCTAGGAATTTGACATTGGCTTGATTCTGGAACCCTGTGGCCTGGGAACATGATTTAGGCCTGATTCTGGAAACCTGTGGCCTGGGAACATGACATCAGTTTAGATTGTGGCATACTGTGCCCTGGGAACCGGACTGAAGGCTTGGTTCTGGAATCCTGTGGACTGGGAACAAGACTGAGGTTTGATTCTGGAACCATGTGGCCTGGGAATATGACTGATGTTAGATCGTGGAATCCTGTGGCCTGGGAACATGACATCGGTTTGGATTCTGGTACCCTGTTGCCTGGGAACATGAAATCGGTTTGATTGTGGAAACCTGTGGTCTGGGAATATGACTGAGGTTTGATGGTGGTACCCTCTGGCCTGGCAACATGACTGAGGTTTGATTCTGGATCCCTGTGGCCTGGGAACATGACTGAGGCGTGATTCTGGAATCCTGTGGCCTGGGAACATGACGTCTGTTTAGATTGTGGAATACTGTGCCCTGGGAATCTGACTGAGGCTTGGTTCTGGAACCCTGTGGACTGGGAACATGACTGAGGTTTGAATCTGGAATCCTGTAGCCTGCGAACATAACTGAGGATTGTTTCTGGAACCCTGTGGCCTGGGAACATGACATCAGTGGATTCTGGAACCCTGTGGCCTGGGAACATGAGAACGGTATAATTCTGGAACCCTGTGACCTGGGAACATGTCTGAGGTTTGATGGTGGAAACCTGTGGCTTGGCAACATGACTGAGGTTTGTTTCTGTAACCCTGTTCTCTGCGAACATGACTGAGGTTTGATTCTGGACACCTTTGTGCTGGGAACATGACTGTGTTTTGATTGTGGAATCATGGGTCCTGCAAACATGACTAAGGTTTGATTCTGGAACCATGTGTCCTGGGAATATGACTGAGGTTTGATTCTGGAAATCTGTGGCCTGGGAACTTGACTGAGGTTTGATGGCAGAAACCTGTGGACTGGCAACATGACTGAGGTTTGATTGTAGAACCCTGTGCCCTGGAAACATGACTGTGGCCTGGTACTGGAAACCCATGGCCTAGGAATTTGACATTGGTTTGATTCTGGAACCCTGTGACCTGGGAACATGACTGAGGTATGATTCTGGAAAACTGTGGCCGGGGACTTGACTGAGGTTTGATGGCAGAAATCTGTGGACTGGAAACATTACTGAGGTTTGATTGTAGAACCCTGTGCCCTGGAAACATGAGTGCGACGTGATACTTGAAACCCATGGCCTGGGAACTTGACATTGGTTTGATTCTGGAACCCTGTGGCCAGGAACAAGACTGAGGCATGATTCTGGAATCCTGTGGCCTGGGAACATGACATCTGTTTAGATTGTGGAATACTGTGCCCTGGGAACCTGACTGAGGCTTGGTTCTGGAACCCTGTGGACTGGGAACATGACTGAGGTTTTATTCTGGAATCCTGTGGCCTGGGAACATGACATCAGTGGATTCTGGAACCCTGTGGCCTGGGAACATGAGAACGGTTGGATTCTGGAAACCTGTGTCCTGGGAACATGTCTGAGGTTTGATGGTGGAAACCTGTGGCTTGGCAACATGAATGAGGTTTGTTACTGGAACCCTGTTCCCTGGGAACATGACTGAGGTTTGATTCTGGACACCTTTGTCCTGGGAACATGACTGTGGTTTGATTGTGGAACCATGGGTCCTGCAAACATGACTGAGGTTTGATTCTGGAACCATGTGTGCTGGGAATATGACTGAGGTTTGATTCTGGAAATCTGTGGCCTGGGAACATGACTGAGGTTTGATTCTGGAACCCTGTAGCCTGCGAATATAACTGAGGATTGTTTCTGGAATCCTGTGGCCTGGGAACATGACATCAGTGGATTCTGGAACCCTGTGGCCTGGGAACATGAGAACGGTTTAATTCTGGAACCCTCTGACCTGGGAACATGTCTGAGGTTTGATGGTGGAAACCTGTGGCTTGGCAACATGACTGAGGTTTGTTTCTGGACACCTTTGTGCTGGGAACATGACTGTGTTTTGATTGTGGAATCATGGGTCCTGCAAACATGACAGAGGTTTGATTCTGGAACCAGGTGTCCTGGGAATATGACTGAGGTTTGATTCTGGAATTCTGTGGCCTGGGAACTTGACTGAGGTTTGATGGCAGAAACCTGTGGACTGGCAACATGACTGAGGTTTGATTGTAGAACCCTGTGCCCGGGAAACATGACTGTGGCCTGGTACTGGAAACCCATGGCCTAGGAATTTGACATTGGTTTGATTCTGGAACCCTGTGGCCTGGGAACATGACTGAGGTGTGATTCTGGAAAACTGTGGCCTGGGAATATGACTGAGGTTTGATTCTGGAAATCTGTGGCCTGGGAACTTGACTGAGGTTTGATGGTAGAAATCTGTGGACTGGCAACATGACTGAGGTTTGATTGTAGAACCCTGTGCCCTGGAAACATGACTGCGACCTGATACTTGAAACCCATGGCCTGGGAACTTGACATTGGTTTGATTCCGGAACCCTGTGGCCAGGAACAAGACTGAGGCGTGATTCTGGAATCCTGTGGCCTGGGAACATGACATCTGTTTAGATTGTGGAATACTGGGCCCTGGGAACCTGACTGAGGCTTGGTTCTGGAACCCTGTGGACTGGGAACATGACTGAGGTTTTATTCTGGAATCCTTTGGCCTGGGAACATGACATCAGTGGATTCTGGAACCCTGTGGCCTGGGAACATGAGAACGGTTTAATTCTGGAACCCTGTGGCCTGGGAACATGTCTGAGGTTTGATGGTGGAAACCTGTGGCTTGGCAACATGAATGAGGTTTGTTACTGGAACCCTCTTCCCTGGGAACATGACTGAGGTTTGATTCTGGACACCTTTGTCCTGGGAACATGACTGTGGTTTGATTGTGGAACCATGGGTCCTGCAAACATGACTGAGGTTTGATTCTGGAACCAGGTGTCCTGGGAATATGACTGAGGTTTGATTCTGGAAATCTGTGGCCTGGGAAATTGACTGAGGTTTGATGGCAGAAACCTGTGGACTGGCAACATGACAGAGGTTTGATTGTAGAAACCTGTTCCCTGGAAACATGACTGTGGCCTGGTACTGGAAACCCATGGCCTAGGAATTTGACATTGGCTTGATTCTGGAACCCTGTGGCCTGGGAACAGGATTGAGGCGTGATTCTGGAAACCTGTGGCCTGGGAACATGACATCTGTTTAGATTGTGGCATACTGTGCCCTGGGAACCGGACTGAAGGCTTGGTTCTGGAATCCTGTGGACTGGGAACAAGACTGAGGTTTGATTCTGGAACCATGTGGCCTGGGAATATGACTGATGTTAGATCGTGGAATCCTGTGGCCTGGGAACATGACATCGGTTTGGATTCTGGTACCCTGTTGCCTGGGAACATGAAATCGGTTTGATTGTGGAAACCTGTGGTCTGGGAATATGACTGAGGTTTGATGGTGGTACCGTCTGGCCTGGCAACATGACTGAGGTTTGATTCTGGATCCCTGTGGCCTGGGAACATGACTGAGGCGTGATTCTGGAATCCTGTGGCCTGGGAACATGACGTCTGTTTAGATTGTGGAATACTGTGCCCTGGGATTCTGACTGAGGCTTGGTTCTGGAACCCTGTGGACTGGGAAAATGACTGAGATTTTATTCTGGAATCCTGTGGCCTGGAAACATGACATCAGTGGATTCTTGAACCCTGTGGCCTGGGAACATGAGAACAGTTGGATTCTGGAACCCTGTGGCCTGGGAACATGTCTGAGGTTTGATGGTGGAAACCTGTGGCTTGGCAACATGAATGAGGTTTGTTACTGGAACCCTGTTCCCTGGGAATATGACTGAGGTTTGATTCTGGACACCTTTGTCCTGGGAACATGACTGTGGTTTGATTGTGGAACCATGGGTCCTGCAAACATGACTGAGGTTTGATTCTGGAAATCTGTGGCCTGGGAACTTGACTGAGGTTTGATGGCAGAAACCTGTGGACTGGCAACATGACTGAGGTTTGATTGTAGAACCCTGTGTCCTGGAAACATGACTGTGGCCTGGTACTGGAAACCCATGGCCTAAGAATTTGACATTGGTTTGATTCTGGAACCCTGTGGCCTTGGAACATGACTGAGGCGTGATTCTGGAAAACTGTGGCCTGGGAATATGACTGAGGTTTCTTTCTGGAAATCTGTGGCCTGGGAACTTGACTGAGGTTTGATGGCAGAAACCTGTGGACTGGCAACATGACTGAGGTTTGATTGTAGAACCCTGTGCCCTGGAAACATGACTGTGGCCTGTTACTGGAAACCCATGGCCTAGGAATTTGACATTGGTTTGATTCTGGAACCCTGTGGCCTGGGAACATGACTGAGGCGTGATTCTGGAAAACTGTGGCCTGGGAATATGACTGAGGTTTGATTCTGGAAATCTGTGGCCTGGGAACTTGACTGAGGTTTGATGGCAGAAACCTGTGGACTGGCAACATGACTGAGGTTTGATTGTAGAACCCTGTGCCCTGGAATCATGACTGCGACCTGATACTTGAAACCCATGGCCTGGGAACTTGACATTGGTTTGATTCCGGAACCCTGTGGCCAGGAACAAGACTGAGGCGTGATTCTGGAATCCTGTGGCCTGGGAACATGACATCTGTTTAGATTGTGGCATACTGGGCCCTGGGAACCTGACTGAGGATTGGTTCTGGAATCCTGTGGACTGGGAACAAGACTGAGGTTTGATTCTGGAACCATGTGGCCTGGGAATATGACTGAGGTTTGATTCTGGAAATCTGTGGCCTGGGAACTTGACTGAGGTTTGATGGCCGAAACCTGTGGACTGGCAACATGACTGAGGTTTGATTGTAGAACCCTGTGCCCTGGAAACATGACTGTGGCCTGCTACTGGAAACCCATGGCCTAGGAATTTGACATTGGTTTGATTCTGGAACCCTGTGTCCTGGGAAAATGACTGAGGTTTGATTCTGGTAAACTGTGGCCGGGGACTTGACTGAGGTTTGATGGCAGAAATCTGTGGACTGGAAACATTACTGAAGTTTGATTGTAGAACCCTGTGCCCTGGAAACATGACTGCGACCTGATACTTGAAACCCACGGCCTGGGAACTTGACATTGGTTTGATTCTGGAAGCCTTTGGTCTGGAAGAAGAGTGAGGCGTGATTCTGGAATCCTGTGGCCTGGGAATATGACATCTGTTTAGATTGTGGAATACTGTGCCCTGGGAACCTGACTGAGGCTTGGTTCTGAAACCCTGTGGACTGGGAACATGACTGAGGTTTTATTCTGGAATCCTGTGGCCTGGGAACATGACATCAGTGGATTCTTGAAACCTGTGGCCTAGGAACATGAGAACGGTTGGATTCTGGAACCCTGTGGCCTGGGAACATGTCTGAGGTTTGATGGTGGAAACCTGTGGCTTGGCAACATGACTGAGGTTTGTTACTGGAACCCTGTTGCCTGGGAACATGACTGAGGTTTGATTCTGGACACCTTTGTGCTGGGAACATGACTGTGTTTTGATTGTGGAACCATGGGTCCTGCAAACATGACTGAGGTTTTATTCTGGAACCATGTGTCCTGGGAATATGACTGAGGTTTGATTCTGGAAATCTGTGGCCTGGGAACTTGACTGAGGTTTGATGGCAGAAACCTGTGGACTGGCAACATGACTGAGGTTTGATTGTAGAACCCTGTGCCCTGGAAACATGACTCTTGCCTGGTACTGGAAACCCATGGCCTGGGAATTTGACATTGGTTTGATTCTGGAACCCTGTGGCCTGGGAACATGATTGAGGCGTGATTCTGGAAACCTGTGGCCTGGGAACATGACATCAGTTTAGATTGTGGCATACTGTGCCCTGGGAACCGGATTGAAGGCTTGGTTCTGGAATCCTGTGGACTGGGAACAAGACTGAGGTTTGATTCTGGAACCATGTGGCCTGGGAATATGACTGATGTTAGATCGTGGAATCCTGTGGCCTGGGAACATGACATCGGTTTGGATTCTGGTACCCTGTTGCCTGGGAACATGAAATCGGTTTGATTGTGGAAACCTGTGGTCTGGGAATATGACTGAGGTTTGATGGTGGTACCCTCTGGCCTGGCAACATGACTGAGGTTTGATTCTGGATCCCTGTGGCCTGGGAACATGACTGAGGCGTGATTCTGGAATCCTGTGGCCTGGGAACATGACGTCTGTTTAGATTGTGGAATACTGTGCCCTGGGAATCTGACTGAGGCTTGGTTCTGGAACCCTGTGGACTGGGAACATGACTGAGGTTTGAATCTGGAATCCTGTAGCCTGCGAACATAACTGAGGATTGTTTCTGGAACCCTGTGGCCTGGGAACATGACATCAGTGGATTCTGGAACCCTGTGGCCTGGGAACATGAGAACGGTATAATTCTGGAACCCTGTGACCTGGGAACATGTCTGAGGTTTGATGGTGGAAACCTGTGGCTTGGCAACATGACTGAGGTTTGTTTCTGTAACCCTGTTCTCTGCGAACATGACTGAGGTTTGATTCTGGACACCTTTGTGCTGGGAACATGACTGTGTTTTGATTGTGGAATCATGGGTCCTGCAAACATGACTGAGGTTTGATTCTGGAACCATGTGTCCTGGGAATATGACTGAGGTTTGATTCTGGAAATCTGTGGCCTGGGAACTTGACTGAGGTTTGATGGCAGAAACCTGTGGACTGGCAACATGACTGAGGTTTGATTGTAGAACCCTGTGCCCTGGAAACATGACTGTGGCCTGGTACTGGAAACCCATGGCCTAGGAATTTGACATTGGTTTGATTCTGGAACCCTGTGACCTGGGAACATGACTGAGGTATGATTCTGGAAAACTGTGGCCGGGGACTTGACTGAGGTTTGATGGCAGAAATCTGTGGACTGGAAACATTACTGAGGTTTGATTGTAGAACCCTGTGCCCTGGAAACATGAGTGCGACGTGATACTTGAAACCCATGGCCTGGGAACTTGACATTGGTTTGATTCTGGAACCCTGTGCCCAGGAACAAGACTGAGGCCTGATTCTGGAATCCTGTGGCCTGGGAACATGACATCTGTTTAGATTGTGGAATACTGTGCCCTGGGAACCTGACTGAGGCTTGGTTCTGGAACCCTGTGGACTGGGAACATGACTGAGGTTTTACTCTGGAATCCTGTGGCCTGGGAACATGACATCAGTGGATTCTGGAACCCTGTGGCCTGGGAACATGAGAACGGTTGGATTCTGGAAACCTGTGGCCTGGGAACATGTCTGAGGTTTGATGGTGGAAACCTGTGGCTTGGCAACATGACTGAGGTTTGTTACTGGAACCCTGTTCCCTGGGAACATGACTGAGGTTTGATTCTGGACACCTTTGTCCTGGGAACATGACTGTGGTTTGATTGTGGAACCATGGGTCCTGCAAACATGACTGAGGTTTGATTCTGGAACCATGTGTCCTGGGAATATGACTGAGGTTTGATTCTGGAAATCTGTGGCCTGGGAACATGACTGAGGTTTGATTCTGGAACCCTGTAGCCTGCGAACATAACTGAGGATTGTTTCTGGAATCCTGTGGCCTGGGAACATGACATCAGTGGATTCTGGAACCCTGTGGCCTGGGAACATGAGAACGGTTTAATTCTGGAACCCTCTGACCTGGGAACATGTCTGAGGTTTGATGGTGGAAACCTGTGGCTTGGCAACATGACTGAGGTTTGTTTCTGGACACCTTTGTGCTGGGAACATGACTGTGTTTTGATTGTGGAATCATGGGTCCTGCAAACATGACAGAGGTTTGATTCTGGAACCAGGTGTCCTGGGAATATGACTGAGGTTTGATTCTGGAATTCTGTGGCCTGGGAACTTGACTGAGGTTTGATGGCAGAAACCTGTGGACTGGCAACATGACTGAGGTTTGATTGTAGAACCCTGTGCCCGGGAAACATGACTGTGGCCTGGTACTGGAAACCCATGGCCTAGGAATTTGACATTGGTTTGATTCTGGAACCCTGTGGCCTGGGAACATGACTGAGGCGTGATTCTGGAAAACTGTGGCCTGGGAATATGACTGAGGTTTGATTCTGGAAATCTGTGGCCTGGGAACTTGACTGAGGTTTGATGGTAGAAATCTGTGGACTGGCAACATGACTGAGGTTTGATTGTAGAACCCTGTGCCCTGGAAACATGAATGCGACCTGATACTTGAAACCCATGGCCTGGGAACTTGACATTGGTTTGATTCCGGAACCCTGTGGCCAGGAACAAGACTGAGGCGTGATTCTGGAATCCTGTGGCCTGGGAACATGACATCTGTTTAGATTGTGGAATACTGGGCCCTGGGAACCTGACTGAGGCTTGGTTCTGGAACCCTGTGGACTGGGAACATGACTGAGGTTTTATTCTGGAATCCTGTGGCCTGGGAACATGACATCAGTGGATTCTGGAACCCTGTGGCCTGGGAACATGAGAACGGTTGGATTCTGGAACCCTGTGTCCTGGGAACATGTCTGAGGTTTGATGGTGGAAACCTGTGGCTTGGCAACATGAATGAGGTTTGTTACTGGAACCCTGTTCCCTGGGAACATGACTGAGGTTTGATTCTGGACACCTTTGTCCTGGGAACATGACTGTGGTTTGATTGTGGAACCATGGGTCCTGCAAACATGACTGAGGTTTGATTCTGGAACCAGGTGTCCTGGGAATATGACTGAGGTTTGATTCTGGAAATCTGTGGCCTAGGAAATTGACTGAGGTTTGATGGCAGAAACCTGTGGACTGGCAACATGACAGAGGTTTGATTGTAGAAACCTGTGCCCTGGAAACATGACTGTGGCCTGGTACTGGAAACCCATGGCCTAGGAATTTGACATTGGCTTGATTCTGGAACCCTGTGGCCTGGGAACATGATTGAGGCGTGATTCTGGAAACCTGTGGCCTGGGAACATGACATCTGTTTAGATTGTGGCATACTGTGCCCTGGGAACCGGACTGAAGGCTTGGTTCTGGAATCCTGTGGACTTGGAACAAGACTGAGGTTTGATTCTGGAACCATGTGGCCTGGGAATATGACTGATGTTAGATCGTGGAATCCTGTGGCCTGGGAACATGACATCGGTTTGGATTCTGGTACCCTGTTGCCTGGGAACATGAAATCGGTTTGATTGTGGAAACCTGTGGTCTGGGAATATGACTGAGGTTTGATGGTGGTACCGTCTGGCCTGGCAACATGACTGAGGTTTGATTCTGGATCCCTGTGGCCTGGGAACATGACTGAGGCGTGATTCTGGAATCCTGTGGCCTGGGAACATGACGTCTGTTTAGATTGTGGAATACTGTGCCCTGGGAATCTGACTGAGGCTTGGTTCTGGAACCCTGTGGACTGGGAACATGACTGAGGTTTGAATCTGGAATCCTGTAGCCTGCGAACATAACTGAGGATTGTTTCTGGAACCCTGTGGCCTGGGAACATGACATCAGTGGATTCTGGAACCCTGTGGCCTGGGAACATGAGAACGGTATAATTCTGGAACCCTGTGACCTGGGAACATGTCTGAGGTTTGATGGTGGAAACCTGTGGCTTGGCAACATGACTGAGGTTTGTTTCTGTAACCCTGTTCTCTGCGAACATGACTGAGGTTTGATTCTGGACACCTTTGTGCTGGGAACATGACTGTGTTTTGATTGTGGAATCATGGGTCCTGCAAACATGACTGAGGTTTGATTCTGGAACCATGTGTCCTGGGAATATGACTGAGGTTTGATTCTGGAAATCTGTGGCCTGGGAACTTGACTGAGGTTTGATGGCAGAAACCTGTGGACTGGCAACATGACTGAGGTTTGATTGTAGAACCCTGTGCCCTGGAAACATGACTGTGGCCTGGTACTGGAAACCCATGGCCTAGGAATTTGACATTGGTTTGATTCTGGAACCCTGTGACCTGGGAACATGACTGAGGTATGATTCTGGAAAACTGTGGCCGGGGACTTGACTGAGGTTTGATGGCAGAAATCTGTGGACTGGAAACATTACTGAGGTTTGATTGTAGAACCCTGTGCCCTGGAAACATGAGTGCGACGTGATACTTGAAACCCATGGCCTGGGAACTTGACATTGGTTTGATTCTGGAACCCTGTGGCCAGGAACAAGACTGAGGCATGATTCTGGAATCCTGTGGCCTGGGAACATGACATCTGTTTAGATTGTGGAATACTGTGCCCTGGGAACCTGACTGAGGCTTGGTTCTGGAACCCTGTGGACTGGGAACATGACTGAGGTTTTATTCTGGAATCCTGTGGCCTGGGAACATGACATCAGTGGATTCTGGAACCCTGTGGCCTGGGAACATGAGAACGGTTGGATTCTGGAAACCTGTGTCCTGGGAACATGTCTGAGGTTTGATGGTGGAAACCTGTGGCTTGGCAACATGAATGAGGTTTGTTACTGGAACCCTGTTCCCTGGGAACATGACTGAGGTTTGATTCTGGACACCTTTGTCCTGGGAACATGACTGTGGTTTGATTGTGGAACCATGGGTCCTGCAAACATGACTGAGGTTTGATTCTGGAACCATGTGTCCTGGGAATATGACTGAGGTTTGATTCTGGAAATCTGTGGCCTGGGAACATGACTGAGGTTTGATTCTGGAACCCTGTAGCCTGCGAATATAACTGAGGATTGTTTCTGGAATCCTGTGGCCTGGGAACATGACATCAGTGGATTCTGGAACCCTGTGGCCTGGGAACATGAGAACGGTTTAATTCTGGAACCCTCTGACCTGGGAACATGTCTGAGGTTTGATGGTGGAAACCTGTGGCTTGGCAACATGACTGAGGTTTGTTTCTGGACACCTTTGTGCTGGGAACATGACTGTGTTTTGATTGTGGAATCATGGGTCCTGCAAACATGACAGAGGTTTGATTCTGGAACCAGGTGTCCTGGGAATATGACTGAGGTTTGATTCTGGAATTCTGTGGCCTGGGAACTTGACTGAGGTTTGATGGCAGAAACCTGTGGACTGGCAACATGACTGAGGTTTGATTGTAGAACCCTGTGCCCGGGAAACATGACTGTGGTCTGGTACTGGAAACCCATGGCCTAGGAATTTGACATTGGTTTGATTCTGGAACCCTGTGGCCTGGGAACATGACTGAGGTGTGATTCTGGAAAACTGTGGCCTGGGAATATGACTGAGGTTTGATTCTGGAAATCTGTGGCCTGGGAACTTGACTGAGGTTTGATGGTAGAAATCTGTGGACTGGCAACATGACTGAGGTTTGATTGTAGAACCCTGTGCCCTGGAAACATGACTGCGACCTGATACTTGAAACCCATGGCCTGGGAACTTGACATTGGTTTGATTCCGGAACCCTGTGGCCAGGAACAAGACTGAGGCGTGATTCTGGAATCCTGTGGCCTGGGAACATGACATCTGTTTAGATTGTGGAATACTGGGCCCTGGGAACCTGACTGAGGCTTGGTTCTGGAACCCTGTGGACTGGGAACATGACTGAGGTTTTATTCTGGAATCCTGTGGCCTGGGAACATGACATCAGTGGATTCTGGAACCCTGTGGCCTGGGAACATGAGAACGGTTTAATTCTGGAACCCTGTGGCCTGGGAACATGTCTGAGGTTTGATGGTGGAAACCTGTGGCTTGGCAACATGAATGAGGTTTGTTACTGGAACCCTCTTCCCTGGGAACATGACTGAGGTTTGATTCTGGACACCTTTGTCCTGGGAACATGACTGTGGTTTGATTGTGGAACCATGGGTCCTGCAAACATGACTGAGGTTTGATTCTGGAACCAGGTGTCCTGGGAATATGACTGAGGTTTGATTCTGGAAATCTGTGGCCTGGGAAATTGACTGAGGTTTGATGGCAGAAACCTGTGGACTGGCAACATGACAGAGGTTTGATTGTAGAAACCTGTGCCCTGGAAACATGACTGTGGCCTGGTACTGGAAACCCATGGCCTAGGAATTTGACATTGGCTTGATTCTGGAACCCTGTGGCCTGGGAACAGGATTGAGGCGTGATTCTGGAAACCTGTGGCCTGGGAACATGACATCTGTTTAGATTGTGGCATACTGTGCCCTGGGAACCGGACTGAAGGCTTGGTTCTGGAATCCTGTGGACTGGGAACAAGACTGAGGTTTGATTCTGGAACCATGTGGCCTGGGAATATGACTGATGTTAGATCGTGGAATCCTGTGGCCTGGGAACATGACATCGGTTTGGATTCTGGTACCCTGTTGCCTGGGAACATGAAATCGGTTTGATTGTGGAAACCTGTGGTCTGGGAATATGACTGAGGTTTGATGGTGGTACCGTCTGGCCTGGCAACATGACTGAGGTTTGATTCTGGATCCCTGTGGCCTGGGAACATGACTGAGGCGTGATTCTGGAATCCTGTGGCCTGGGAACATGACGTCTGTTTAGATTGTGGAATACTGTGCCCTGGGAATCTGACTGAGGCTTGGTTCTGGAACCCTGTGGACTGGGAAAATGACTGAGATTTTATTCTGGAATCCTGTGGCCTGGAAACATGACATCAGTGGATTCTTGAACCCTGTGGCCTGGGAACATGAGAACAGTTGGATTCTGGAACCCTGTGGCCTGGGAACATGTCTGAGGTTTGATGGTGGAAACCTGTGGCTTGGCAACATGAATGAGGTTTGTTACTGGAACCCTGTTCCCTGGGAATATGACTGAGGTTTGATTCTGGACACCTTTGTCCTGGGAACATGACTGTGGTTTGATTGTGGAACCATGGGTCCTGCAAACATGACTGAGGTTTGATTCTGGAAATCTGTGGCCTGGGAACTTGACTGAGGTTTGATGGCAGAAACCTGTGGACTGGCAACATGACTGAGGTTTGATTGTAGAACCCTGTGCCCTGGAAACATGACTGTGGCCTGGTACTGGAAACCCATGGCCTAAGAATTTGACATTGGTTTGATTCTGGAACCCTGTGGCCTTGGAACATGACTGAGGCGTGATTCTGGAAAACTGTGGCCTGGGAATATGACTGAGGTTTCTTTCTGGAAATCTGTGGCCTGGGAACTTGACTGAGGTTTGATGGCAGAAACCTGTGGACTGGCAACATGACTGAGGTTTGATTGTAGAACCCTGTGCCCTGGAAACATGACTGTGGCCTGTTACTGGAAACCCATGGCCTAGGAATTTGACATTGGTTTGATTCTGGAACCCTGTGGCCTGGGAACATGACTGAGGCGTGATTCTGGAAAACTGTGGCCTGGGAATATGACTGAGGTTTGATTCTGGAAATCTGTGGCCTGGGAACTTGACTGAGGTTTGATGGCAGAAACCTGTGGACTGGCAACATGACTGAGGTTTGATTGTAGAACCCTGTGCCCTGGAATCATGACTGCGACCTGATACTTGAAACCCATGGCCTGGGAACTTGACATTGGTTTGATTCCGGAACCCTGTGGCCAGGAACAAGACTGAGGCGTGATTCTGGAATCCTGTGGCCTGGGAACATGACATCTGTTTAGATTGTGGCATACTGGGCCCTGGGAACCTGACTGAGGATTGGTTCTGGAATCCTGTGGACTGGGAACAAGACTGAGGTTTGATTCTGGAACCATGTGGCCTGGGAATATGACTGAGGTTTGATTCTGGAAATCTGTGGCCTGGGAACTTGACTGAGGTTTGATGGCCGAAACCTGTGGACTGGCAACATGACTGAGGTTTGATTGTAGAACCCTGTGCCCTGGAAACATGACTGTGGCCTGGTACTGGAAACCCAAGGCCTAGGAATTTGACATTGGTTTGATTCTGGAACCCTGTGTCCTGGGAAAATGACTGAGGTTTGATTCTGGTAAACTGTGGCCGGGGACTTGACTGAGGTTTGATGGCAGAAATCTGTGGACTGGAAACATTACTGAAGTTTGATTGTAGAACCCTGTGCCCTGGAAACATGACTGCGACCTGATACTTGAAACCCACGGCCTGGGAACTTGACATTGGTTTGATTCTGGAAGCCTTTGGTCTGGAAGAAGAGTGAGGCGTGATTCTGGAATCCTGTGGCCTGGGAATATGACATCTGTTTAGATTGTGGAATACTGTGCCCTGGGAACCTGACTGAGGCTTGGTTCTGAAACCCTGTGGACTGGGAACATGACTGAGGTTTTATTCTGGAATCCTGTGGCCTGGGAACATGACATCAGTGGATTCTTGAAACCTGTGGCCTAGGAACATGAGAACGGTTGGATTCTGGAACCCTGTGGCCTGGGAACATGTCTGAGGTTTGATGGTGGAAACCTGTGGCTTGGCAACATGACTGAGGTTTGTTACTGGAACCCTGTTGCCTGGGAACATGACTGAGGTTTGATTCTGGACACCTTTGTGCTGGGAACATGACTGTGTTTTGATTGTGGAACCATGGGTCCTGCAAACATGACTGAGGTTTTATTCTGGAACCATGTGTCCTGGGAATATGACTGAGGTTTGATTCTGGAAATCTGTGGCCTGGGAACTTGACTGAGGTTTGATGGCAGAAACCTGTGGACTGGCAACATGACTGAGGTTTGATTGTAGAACCCTGTGCCCTGGAAACATGACTCTTGCCTGGTACTGGAAACCCATGGCCTGGGAATTTGACATTGGTTTGATTCTGGAACCCTGTGGCCTGGGAACATGATTGAGGCGTGATTCTGGAAACCTGTGGCCTGGGAACATGACATCAGTTTAGATTGTGGCATACTGTGCCCTGGGAACCGGACTGAAGGCTTGGTTCTGGAATCCTGTGGACTGGGAACAAGACTGATGTTTGATTCTGGAACCATGTGGCCTGGGAATATGACTGATGTTAGATCGTGGAATCCTGTGGCCTGGGAACATGACATCGGTTTGGATTCTGGTACCCTGTTGCCTGGGAACATGAAATCGGTTTGATTGTGGAAACCTGTGGTCTGGGAATATGACTGAGGTTTGATGGTGGTACCCTCTGGCCTGGCAACATGACTGAGGTTTGATTCTGGATCCCTGTGGCCTGGGAACATGACTGAGGCGTGATTCTGGAATCCTGTGGCCTGGGAACATGACGTCTGTTTAGATTGTGGAATACTGTGCCCTGGGAATCTGACTGAGGCTTGGTTCTGGAACCCTGTGGACTGGGAACATGACTGAGGTTTGAATCTGGAATCCTGTAGCCTGCGAACATAACTGAGGATTGTTTCTGGAACCCTGTGGCCTGGGAACATGACATCAGTGGATTCTGGAACCCTGTGGCCTGGGAACATGAGAACGGTTTAATTCTGGAACCCTGTGACCTGGGAACATGTCTGAGGTTTGATGGTGGAAACCTGTGGCTTGGCAACATGACTGAGGTTTGTTTCTGTAACCCTGTTCTCTGCGAACATGACTGAGGTTTGATTCTGGACACCTTTGTGCTGGAACATGACTGTGTTTTGATTGTGGAATCATGGGTCCTGCAAACATGACTGAGGTTTGATTCTGGAACCATGTGTCCTGGGAATATGACTGAGGTTTGATTCTGGAAATCTGTGGCCTGGGAACTTGACTGAGGTTTGATGGCAGAAACCTGTGGACTGGCAACATGACTGAGGTTTGATTGTAGAACCCTGTGCCCTGGAAACATGACTGTGGCCTGGTACTGGAAACCCATGGCCTAGGAATTTGACATTGGTTTGATTCTGGAACCCTGTGACCTGGGAACATGACTGAGGTATGATTCTGGAAAACTGTGGCCGGGGACTTGACTGAGGTTTGATGGCAGAAATCTGTGGACTGGAAACATTACTGAGGTTTGATTGTAGAACCCTGTGCCCTGGAAACATGAGTGCGACGTGATACTTGAAACCCATGGCCTGGGAACTTGACATTGGTTTGATTCTGGAACCCTGTGCCCAGGAACAAGACTGAGGCGTGATTCTGGAATCCTGTGGCCTGGGAACATGACATCTGTTTAGATTGTGGAATACTGTGCCCTGGGAACCTGACTGAGGCTTGGTTCTGGAACCCTGTGGACTGGGAACATGACTGAGGTTTTACTCTGGAATCCTGTGGCCTGGGAACATGACATCAGTGGATTCTGGAACCCTGTGGCCTGGGAACATGAGAACGGTTGGATTCTGGAAACCTGTGGCCTGGGAACATGTCTGAGGTTTGATGGTGGAAACCTGTGGCTTGGCAACATGACTGAGGTTTGTTACTGGAACCCTGTTCCCTGGGAACATGACTGAGGTTTGATTCTGGACACCTTTGTCCTGGGAACATGACTGTGGTTTGATTGTGGAACCATGGGTCCTGCAAACATGACTGAGGTTTGATTCTGGAACCATGTGTCCTGGGAATATGACTGAGGTTTGATTCTGGAAATCTGTGGCCTGGGAACATGACTGAGGTTTGATTCTGGAACCCTGTAGCCTGCGAACATAACTGAGGATTGTTTCTGGAATCCTGTGGCCTGGGAACATGACATCAGTGGATTCTGGAACCCTGTGGCCTGGGAACATGAGAACGGTTTAATTCTGGAACCCTCTGACCTGGGAACATGTCTGAGGTTTGATGGTGGAAACCTGTGGCTTGGCAACATGACTGAGGTTTGTTTCTGGACACCTTTGTGCTGGGAACATGACTGTGTTTTGATTGTGGAATCATGGGTCCTGCAAACATGACAGAGGTTTGATTCTGGAACCAGGTGTCCTGGGAATATGACTGAGGTTTGATTCTGGAATTCTGTGGCCTGGGAACTTGACTGAGGTTTGATGGCAGAAACCTGTGGACTGGCAACATGACTGAGGTTTGATTGTAGAACCCTGTGCCCGGGAAACATGACTGTGGCCTGGTACTGGAAACCCATGGCCTAGGAATTTGACATTGGTTTGATTCTGGAACCCTGTGGCCTGGGAACATGACTGAGGTGTGATTCTGGAAAACTGTGGCCTGGGAATATGACTGAGGTTTGATTCTGGAAATCTGTGGCCTGGGAACTTGACTGAGGTTTGATGGTAGAAATCTGTGGACTGGCAACATGACTGAGGTTTGATTGTAGAACCCTGTGCCCTGGAAACATGACTGCGACCTGATACTTGAAACCCATGGCCTGGGAACTTGACATTGGTTTGATTCCGGAACCCTGTGGCCAGGAACAAGACTGAGGCGTGATTCTGGAATCCTGTGGCCTGGGAACATGACATCTGTTTAGATTGTGGAATACTGGGCCCTGGGAACCTGACTGAGGCTTGGTTCTGGAACCCTGTGGACTGGGAACATGACTGAGGTTTTATTCTGGAATCCTGTGGCCTGGGAACATGACATCAGTGGATTCTGGAACCCTGTGGCCTGGGAACATGAGAACGGTTTAATTCTGGAACCCTGTGGCCTGGGAACATGTCTGAGGTTTGATGGTGGAAACCTGTGGCTTGGCAACATGAATGAGGTTTGTTACTGGAACCCTCTTCCCTGGGAACATGACTGAGGTTTGATTCTGGACACCTTTGTCCTGGGAACATGACTGTGGTTTGATTGTGGAACCATGGGTCCTGCAAACATGACTGAGGTTTGATTCTGGAACCAGGTGTCCTGGGAATATGACTGAGGTTTGATTCTGGAAATCTGTGGCCTGGGAAATTGACTGAGGTTTGATGGCAGAAACCTGTGGACTGGCAACATGACAGAGGTTTGATTGTAGAAACCTGTTCCCTGGAAACATGACTGTGGCCTGGTACTGGAAACCCATGGCCTAGGAATTTGACATTGGCTTGATTCTGGAACCCTGTGGCCTGGGAACAGGATTGAGGCGTGATTCTGGAAACCTGTGGCCTGGGAACATGACATCTGTTTAGATTGTGGCATACTGTGCCCTGGGAACCGGACTGAAGGCTTGGTTCTGGAATCCTGTGGACTGGGAACAAGACTGAGGTTTGATTCTGGAACCATGTGGCCTGGGAATATGACTGATGTTAGATCGTGGAATCCTGTGGCCTGGGAACATGACATCGGTTTGGATTCTGGTACCCTGTTGCCTGGGAACATGAAATCGGTTTGATTGTGGAAACCTGTGGTCTGGGAATATGACTGAGGTTTGATGGTGGTACCGTCTGGCCTGGCAACATGACTGAGGTTTGATTCTGGATCCCTGTGGCCTGGGAACATGACTGAGGCGTGATTCTGGAATCCTGTGGCCTGGGAACATGACGTCTGTTTAGATTGTGGAATACTGTGCCCTGGGAATCTGACTGAGGCTTGGTTCTGGAACCCTGTGGACTGGGAAAATGACTGAGATTTTATTCTGGAATCCTGTGGCCTGGAAACATGACATCAGTGGATTCTTGAACCCTGTGGCCTGGGAACATGAGAACAGTTGGATTCTGGAACCCTGTGGCCTGGGAACATGTCTGAGGTTTGATGGTGGAAACCTGTGGCTTGGCAACATGAATGAGGTTTGTTACTGGAACCCTGTTCCCTGGGAATATGACTGAGGTTTGATTCTGGACACCTTTGTCCTGGGAACATGACTGTGGTTTGATTGTGGAACCATGGGTCCTGCAAACATGACTGAGGTTTGATTCTGGAAATCTGTGGCCTGGGAACTTGACTGAGGTTTGATGGCAGAAACCTGTGGACTGGCAACATGACTGAGGTTTGATTGTAGAACCCTGTGCCCTGGAAACATGACTGTGGCCTGGTACTGGAAACCCATGGCCTAAGAATTTGACATTGGTTTGATTCTGGAACCCTGTGGCCTTGGAACATGACTGAGGCGTGATTCTGGAAAACTGTGGCCTGGGAATATGACTGAGGTTTCTTTCTGGAAATCTGTGGCCTGGGAACTTGACTGAGGTTTGATGGCAGAAACCTGTGGACTGGCAACATGACTGAGGTTTGATTGTAGAACCCTGTGCCCTGGAAACATGACTGTGGCCTGTTACTGGAAACCCATGGCCTAGGAATTTGACATTGGTTTGATTCTGGAACCCTGTGGCCTGGGAACATGACTGAGGCGTGATTCTGGAAAACTGTGGCCTGGGAATATGACTGAGGTTTGATTCTAGAAATCTGTGGCCTGGGAACTTGACTGAGGTTTGATGGCAGAAACCTGTGGACTGGCAACATGACTGAGGTTTGATTGTAGAACCCTGTGCCCTGGAATCATGACTGCGACCTGATACTTGAAACCCATGGCCTGGGAACTTGACATTGGTTTGATTCCGGAACCCTGTGGCCAGGAACAAGACTGAGGCGTGATTCTGGAATCCTGTGGCCTGGGAACATGACATCTGTTTAGATTGTGGCATACTGGGCCCTGGGAACCTGACTGAGGATTGGTTCTGGAATCCTGTGGACTGGGAACAAGACTGAGGTTTGATTCTGGAACCATGTGGCCTGGGAATATGACTGAGGTTTGATTCTGGAAATCTGTGGCCTGGGAACTTGACAGAGGTTTGATGGCAGAAACCTGTGGACTGGCAACATGACTGAGGTTTGATTGTAGAACCCTGTGCCCTGGAAACATGACTGTGGCCTGGTACTGGAAACCCAAGGCCTAGGAATTTGACATTGGTTTGATTCTGGAACCCTGTGTCCTGGGAAAATGACTGAGGTTTGATTCTGGTAAACTGTGGCCGGGGACTTGACTGAGGTTTGATGGCAGAAATCTGTGGACTGGAAACATTACTGAAGTTTGATTGTAGAACCCTGTGCCCTGGAAACATGACTGCGACCTGATACTTGAAACCCACGGCCTGGGAACTTGACATTGGTTTGATTCTGGAAGCCTTTGGTCTGGAAGAAGAGTGAGGCGTGATTCTGGAATCCTGTGGCCTGGGAATATGACATCTGTTTAGATTGTGGAATACTGTGCCCTGGGAACCTGACTGAGGCTTGGTTCTGAAACCCTGTGGACTGGGAACATGACTGAGGTTTTATTCTGGAATCCTGTGGCCTGGGAACATGACATCAGTGGATTCTTGAAACCTGTGGCCTAGGAACATGAGAACGGTTGGATTCTGGAACCCTGTGGCCTGGGAACATGTCTGAGGTTTGATGGTGGAAACCTGTGGCTTGGCAACATGACTGAGGTTTGTTACTGGAACCCTGTTGCCTGGGAACATGACTGAGGTTTGATTCTGGACACCTTTGTGCTGGGAACATGACTGTGTTTTGATTGTGGAACCATGGGTCCTGCAAACATGACTGAGGTTTTATTCTGGAACCATGTGTCCTGGGAATATGACTGAGGTTTGATTCTGGAAATCTGTGGCCTGGGAACTTGACTGAGGTTTGATGGCAGAAACCTGTGGACTGGCAACATGACTGAGGTTTGATTGTAGAACCCTGTGCCCTGGAAACATGACTCTTGCCTGGTACTGGAAACCCATGGCCTGGGAATTTGACATTGGTTTGATTCTGGAACCCTGTGGCCTGGGAACATGATTGAGGCGTGATTCTGGAAACCTGTGGCCTGGGAACATGACATCAGTTTAGATTGTGGCATACTGTGCCCTGGGAACCGGACTGAAGGCTTGGTTCTGGAATCCTGTGGACTGGGAACAAGACTGATGTTTGATTCTGGAACCATGTGGCCTGGGAATATGACTGATGTTAGATCGTGGAATCCTGTGGCCTGGGAACATGACATCGGTTTGGATTCTGGTACCCTGTTGCCTGGGAACATGAAATCGGTTTGATTGTGGAAACCTGTGGTCTGGGAATATGACTGAGGTTTGATGGTGGTACCCTCTGGCCTGGCAACATGACTGAGGTTTGATTCTGGATCCCTGTGGCCTGGGAACATGACTGAGGCGTGATTCTGGAATCCTGTGGCCTGGGAACATGACGTCTGTTTAGATTGTGGAATACTGTGCCCTGGGAATCTGACTGAGGCTTGGTTCTGGAACCCTGTGGACTGGGAACATGACTGAGGTTTGAATCTGGAATCCTGTAGCCTGCGAACATAACTGAGGATTGTTTCTGGAACCCTGTGGCCTGGGAACATGACATCAGTGGATTCTGGAACCCTGTGGCCTGGGAACATGAGAACGGTTTAATTCTGGAACCCTGTGACCTGGGAACATGTCTGAGGTTTGATGGTGGAAACCTGTGGCTTGGCAACATGACTGAGGTTTGTTTCTGTAACCCTGTTCTCTGCGAACATGACTGAGGTTTGATTCTGGACACCTTTGTGCTGGAACATGACTGTGTTTTGATTGTGGAATCATGGGTCCTGCAAACATGACTGAGGTTTGATTCTGGAACCATGTGTCCTGGGAATATGACTGAGGTTTGATTCTGGAAATCTGTGGCCTGGGAACTTGACTGAGGTTTGATGGCAGAAACCTGTGGACTGGCAACATGACTGAGGTTTGATTGTAGAACCCTGTGCCCTGGAAACATGACTGTGGCCTGGTACTGGAAACCCATGGCCTAGGAATTTGACATTGGTTTGATTCTGGAACCCTGTGACCTGGGAACATGACTGAGGTATGATTCTGGAAAACTGTGGCCGGGGACTTGACTGAGGTTTGATGGCAGAAATCTGTGGACTGGAAACATTACTGAGGTTTGATTGTAGAACCCTGTGCCCTGGAAACATGAGTGCGACGTGATACTTGAAACCCATGGCCTGGGAACTTGACATTGGTTTGATTCTGGAACCCTGTGCCCAGGAACAAGACTGAGGCGTGATTCTGGAATCCTGTGGCCTGGGAACATGACATCTGTTTAGATTGTGGAATACTGTGCCCTGGGAACCTGACTGAGGCTTGGTTCTGGAACCCTGTGGACTGGGAACATGACTGAGGTTTTACTCTGGAATCCTGTGGCCTGGGAACATGACATCAGTGGATTCTGGAACCCTGTGGCCTGGGAACATGAGAACGGTTGGATTCTGGAAACCTGTGGCCTGGGAACATGTCTGAGGTTTGATGGTGGAAACCTGTGGCTTGGCAACATGACTGAGGTTTGTTACTGGAACCCTGTTCCCTGGGAACATGACTGAGGTTTGATTCTGGACACCTTTGTCCTGGGAACATGACTGTGGTTTGATTGTGGAACCATGGGTCCTGCAAACATGACTGAGGTTTGATTCTGGAACCATGTGTCCTGGGAATATGACTGAGCTTTGATTCTGGAAATCTGTGGCCTGGGAACATGACTGAGGTTTGATTCTGGAACCCTGTAGCCTGCGAACATAACTGAGGATTGTTTCTGGAATCCTGTGGCCTGGGAACATGACATCAGTGGATTCTGGAACCCTGTGGCCTGGGAACATGAGAACGGTTTAATTCTGGAACCCTCTGACCTGGGAACATGTCTGAGGTTTGATGGTGGAAACCTGTGGCTTGGCAACATGACTGAGGTTTGTTTCTGGACACCTTTGTGCTGGGAACATGACTGTGTTTTGATTGTGGAATCATGGGTCCTGCAAACATGACAGAGGTTTGATTCTGGAACCAGGTGTCCTGGGAATATGACTGAGGTTTGATTCTGGAATTCTGTGGCCTGGGAACTTGACTGAGGTTTGATGGCAGAAACCTGTGGACTGGCAACATGACTGAGGTTTGATTGTAGAACCCTGTGCCCGGGAAACATGACTGTGGCCTGGTACTGGAAACCCATGGCCTAGGAATTTGACATTGGTTTGATTCTGGAACCCTGTGGCCTGGGAACATGACTGAGGTGTGATTCTGGAAAACTGTGGCCTGGGAATATGACTGAGGTTTGATTCTGGAAATCTGTGGCCTGGGAACTTGACTGAGGTTTGATGGTAGAAATCTGTGGACTGGCAACATGACTGAGGTTTGATTGTAGAACCCTGTGCCCTGGAAACATGACTGCGACCTGATACTTGAAACCCATGGCCTGGGAACTTGACATTGGTTTGATTCCGGAACCCTGTGGCCAGGAACAAGACTGAGGCGTGATTCTGGAATCCTGTGGCCTGGGAACATGACATCTGTTTAGATTGTGGAATACTGGGCCCTGGGAACCTGACTGAGGCTTGGTTCTGGAACCCTGTGGACTGGGAACATGACTGAGGTTTTATTCTGGAATCCTGTGGCCTGGGAACATGACATCAGTGGATTCTGGAACCCTGTGGCCTGGGAACATGAGAACGGTTTAATTCTGGAACCCTGTGGCCTGGGAACATGTCTGAGGTTTGATGGTGGAAACCTGTGGCTTGGCAACATGAATGAGGTTTGTTACTGGAACCCTCTTCCCTGGGAACATGACTGAGGTTTGATTCTGGACACCTTTGTCCTGGGAACATGACTGTGGTTTGATTGTGGAACCATGGGTCCTGCAAACATGACTGAGGTTTGATTCTGGAACCAGGTGTCCTGGGAATATGACTGAGGTTTGATTCTGGAAATCTGTGGCCTGGGAAATTGACTGAGGTTTGATGGCAGAAACCTGTGGACTGGCAACATGACAGAGGTTTGATTGTAGAAACCTGTTCCCTGGAAACATGACTGTGGCCTGGTACTGGAAACCCATGGCCTAGGAATTTGACATTGGCTTGATTCTGGAACCCTGTGGCCTGGGAACAGGATTGAGGCGTGATTCTGGAAACCTGTGGCCTGGGAACATGACATCTGTTTAGATTGTGGCATACTGTGCCCTGGGAACCGGACTGAAGGCTTGGTTCTGGAATCCTGTGGACTGGGAACAAGACTGAGGTTTGATTCTGGAACCATGTGGCCTGGGAATATGACTGATGTTAGATCGTGGAATCCTGTGGCCTGGGAACATGACATCGGTTTGGATTCTGGTACCCTGTTGCCTGGGAACATGAAATCGGTTTGATTGTGGAAACCTGTGGTCTGGGAATATGACTGAGGTTTGATGGTGGTACCGTCTGGCCTGGCAACATGACTGAGGTTTGATTCTGGATCCCTGTGGCCTGGGAACATGACTGAGGCGTGATTCTGGAATCCTGTGGCCTGGGAACATGACGTCTGTTTAGATTGTGGAATACTGTGCCCTGGGAATCTGACTGAGGCTTGGTTCTGGAACCCTGTGGACTGGGAAAATGACTGAGATTTTATTCTGGAATCCTGTGGCCTGGAAACATGACATCAGTGGATTCTTGAACCCTGTGGCCTGGGAACATGAGAACAGTTGGATTCTGGAACCCTGTGGCCTGGGAACATGTCTGAGGTTTGATGGTGGAAACCTGTGGCTTGGCAACATGAATGAGGTTTGTTACTGGAACCCTGTTCCCTGGGAATATGACTGAGGTTTGATTCTGGACACCTTTGTCCTGGGAACATGACTGTGGTTTGATTGTGGAACCATGGGTCCTGCAAACATGACTGAGGTTTGATTCTGGAAATCTGTGGCCTGGGAACTTGACTGAGGTTTGATGGCAGAAACCTGTGGACTGGCAACATGACTGAGGTTTGATTGTAGAACCCTGTGCCCTGGAAACATGACTGTGGCCTGGTACTGGAAACCCATGGCCTAAGAATTTGACATTGGTTTGATTCTGGAACCCTGTGGCCTTGGAACATGACTGAGGCGTGATTCTGGAAAACTGTGGCCTGGGAATATGACTGAGGTTTCTTTCTGGAAATCTGTGGCCTGGGAACTTGACTGAGGTTTGATGGCAGAAACCTGTGGACTGGCAACATGACTGAGGTTTGATTGTAGAACCCTGTGCCCTGGAAACATGACTGTGGCCTGTTACTGGAAACCCATGGCCTAGGAATTTGACATTGGTTTGATTCTGGAACCCTGTGGCCTGGGAACATGACTGAGGCGTGATTCTGGAAAACTGTGGCCTGGGAATATGACTGAGGTTTGATTCTGGAAATCTGTGGCCTGGGAACTTGACTGAGGTTTGATGGCAGAAACCTGTGGACTGGCAACATGACTGAGGTTTGATTGTAGAACCCTGTGCCCTGGAATCATGACTGCGACCTGATACTTGAAACCCATGGCCTGGGAACTTGACATTGGTTTGATTCCGGAACCCTGTGGCCAGGAACAAGACTGAGGCGTGATTCTGGAATCCTGTGGCCTGGGAACATGACATCTGTTTAGATTGTGGCATACTGGGCCCTGGGAACCTGACTGAGGATTGGTTCTGGAATCCTGTGGACTGGGAACAAGACTGAGGTTTGATTCTGGAACCATGTGGCCTGGGAATATGACTGAGGTTTGATTCTGGAAATCTGTGGCCTGGGAACTTGACTGAGGTTTGATGGCCGAAACCTGTGGACTGGCAACATGACTGAGGTTTGATTGTAGAACCCTGTGCCCTGGAAACATGACTGTGGCCTGGTACTGGAAACCCAAGGCCTAGGAATTTGACATTGGTTTGATTCTGGAACCCTGTGTCCTGGGAAAATGACTGAGGTTTGATTCTGGTAAACTGTGGCCGGGGACTTGACTGAGGTTTGATGGCAGAAATCTGTGGACTGGAAACATTACTGAAGTTTGATTGTAGAACCCTGTGCCCTGGAAACATGACTGCGACCTGATACTTGAAACCCACGGCCTGGGAACTTGACATTGGTTTGATTCTGGAAGCCTTTGGTCTGGAAGAAGAGTGAGGCGTGATTCTGGAATCCTGTGGCCTGGGAATATGACATCTGTTTAGATTGTGGAATACTGTGCCCTGGGAACCTGACTGAGGCTTGGTTCTGAAACCCTGTGGACTGGGAACATGACTGAGGTTTTATTCTGGAATCCTGTGGCCTGGGAACATGACATCAGTGGATTCTTGAAACCTGTGGCCTAGGAACATGAGAACGGTTGGATTCTGGAACCCTGTGGCCTGGGAACATGTCTGAGGTTTGATGGTGGAAACCTGTGGCTTGGCAACATGACTGAGGTTTGTTACTGGAACCCTGTTCCCTGGGAACATGACTGAGGTTTGATTCTGGACACCTTTGTGCTGGGAACATGACTGTGTTTTGATTGTGGAACCATGGGTCCTGCAAACATGACTGAGGTTTTATTCTGGAACCATGTGTCCTGGGAATATGACTGAGGTTTGATTCTGGAAATCTGTGGCCTGGGAACTTGACTGAGGTTTGATGGCAGAAACCTGTGGACTGGCAACATGACTGAGGTTTGATTGTAGAACCCTGTGCCCTGGAAACATGACTCTTGCCTGGTACTGGAAACCCATGGCCTGGGAATTTGACATTGGTTTGATTCTGGAACCCTGTGGCCTGGGAACATGATTGAGGCGTGATTCTGGAAACCTGTGGCCTGGGAACATGACATCAGTTTAGATTGTGGCATACTGTGCCCTGGGAACCGGACTGAAGGCTTGGTTCTGGAATCCTGTGGACTGGGAACAAGACTGAGGTTTGAGTCTGGAACCATGTGGCCTGGGAATATGACTGATGTTAGATCGTGGAATCCTGTGGCCTGGGAACATGACATCGGTTTGGATTCTGGTACCCTGTTGCCTGGGAACATGAAATCGGTTTGATTGTGGAAACCTGTGGTCTGGGAATATGACTGAGGTTTGATGGTGGTACCCTCTGGCCTGGCAACATGACTGAGGTTTGATTCTGGATCCCTGTGGCCTGGGAACATGACTGAGGCGTGATTCTGGAATCCTGTGGCCTGGGAACATGACGTCTGTTTAGATTGTGGAATACTGTGCCCTGGGAATCTGACTGAGGCTTGGTTCTGGAACCCTGTGGACTGGGAACATGACTGAGGTTTGAATCTGGAATCCTGTAGCCTGCGAACATAACTGAGGATTGTTTCTGGAACCCTGTGGCCTGGGAACATGACATCAGTGGATTCTGGAACCCTGTGGCCTGGGAACATGAGAACGGTATAATTCTGGAACCCTGTGACCTGGGAACATGTCTGAGGTTTGATGGTGGAAACCTGTGGCTTGGCAACATGACTGAGGTTTGTTTCTGTAACCCTGTTCTCTGCGAACATGACTGAGGTTTGATTCTGGACACCTTTGTGCTGGGAACATGACTGTGTTTTGATTGTGGAATCATGGGTCCTGCAAACATGACTGAGGTTTGATTCTGGAACCATGTGTCCTGGGAATATGACTGAGGTTTGATTCTGGAAATCTGTGGCCTGGGAACTTGACTGAGGTTTGATGGCAGAAACCTGTGGACTGGCAACATGACTGAGGTTTGATTGTAGAACCCTGTGCCCTGGAAACATGACTGTGGCCTGGTACTGGAAACCCATGGCCTAGGAATTTGACATTGGTTTGATTCTGGAACCCTGTGACCTGGGAACATGACTGAGGTATGATTCTGGAAAACTGTGGCCGGGGACTTGACTGAGGTTTGATGGCAGAAATCTGTGGACTGGAAACATTACTGAGGTTTGATTGTAGAACCCTGTGCCCTGGAAACATGAGTGCGACGTGATACTTGAAACCCATGGCCTGGGAACTTGACATTGGTTTGATTCTGGAACCCTGTGCCCAGGAACAAGACTGAGGCGTGATTCTGGAATCCTGTGGCCTGGGAACATGACATCTGTTTAGATTGTGGAATACTGTGCCCTGGGAACCTGACTGAGGCTTGGTTCTGGAACCCTGTGGACTGGGAACATGACTGAGGTTTTACTCTGGAATCCTGTGGCCTGGGAACATGACATCAGTGGATTCTGGAACCCTGTGGCCTGGGAACATGAGAACGGTTGGATTCTGGAAACCTGTGGCCTGGGAACATGTCTGAGGTTTGATGGTGGAAACCTGTGGCTTGGCAACATGACTGAGGTTTGTTACTGGAACCCTGTTCCCTGGGAACATGACTGAGGTTTGATTCTGGACACCTTTGTCCTGGGAACATGACTGTGGTTTGATTGTGGAACCATGGGTCCTGCAAACATGACTGAGGTTTGATTCTGGAACCATGTGTCCTGGGAATATGACTGAGGTTTGATTCTGGAAATCTGTGGCCTGGGAACATGACTGAGGTTTGATTCTGGAACCCTGTAGCCTGCGAACATAACTGAGGATTGTTTCTGGAATCCTGTGGCCTGGGAACATGACATCAGTGGATTCTGGAACCCTGTGGCCTGGGAACATGAGAACGGTTTAATTCTGGAACCCTCTGACCTGGGAACATGTCTGAGGTTTGATGGTGGAAACCTGTGGCTTGGCAACATGACTGAGGTTTGTTTCTGGACACCTTTGTGCTGGGAACATGACTGTGTTTTGATTGTGGAATCATGGGTCCTGCAAACATGACAGAGGTTTGATTCTGGAACCAGGTGTCCTGGGAATATGACTGAGGTTTGATTCTGGAATTCTGTGGCCTGGGAACTTGACTGAGGTTTGATGGCAGAAACCTGTGGACTGGCAACATGACTGAGGTTTGATTGTAGAACCCTGTGCCCGGGAAACATGACTGTGGCCTGGTACTGGAAACCCATGGCCTAGGAATTTGACATTGGTTTGATTCTGGAACCCTGTGGCCTGGGAACATGACTGAGGCGTGATTCTGGAAAACTGTGGCCTGGGAATATGACTGAGGTTTGATTCTGGAAATCTGTGGCCTGGGAACTTGACTGAGGTTTGATGGTAGAAATCTGTGGACTGGCAACATGACTGAGGTTTGATTGTAGAACCCTGTGCCCTGGAAACATGAATGCGACCTGATACTTGAAACCCATGGCCTGGGAACTTGACATTGGTTTGATTCCGGAACCCTGTGGCCAGGAACAAGACTGAGGCGTGATTCTGGAATCCTGTGGCCTGGGAACATGACATCTGTTTAGATTGTGGAATACTGGGCCCTGGGAACCTGACTGAGGCTTGGTTCTGGAACCCTGTGGACTGGGAACATGACTGAGGTTTTATTCTGGAATCCTGTGGCCTGGGAACATGACATCAGTGGATTCTGGAACCCTGTGGCCTGGGAACATGAGAACGGTTGGATTCTGGAACCCTGTGTCCTGGGAACATGTCTGAGGTTTGATGGTGGAAACCTGTGGCTTGGCAACATGAATGAGGTTTGTTACTGGAACCCTGTTCCCTGGGAACATGACTGAGGTTTGATTCTGGACACCTTTGTCCTGGGAACATGACTGTGGTTTGATTGTGGAACCATGGGTCCTGCAAACATGACTGAGGTTTTATTGTGGAACCAGGTGTCCTGGGAATATGACTGAGGTTTGATTCTGGAAATCTGTGGCCTGGGAAATTGACTGAGGTTTGATGGCAGAAACCTGTGGACTGGCAACATGACAGAGGTTTGATTGTAGAAACCTGTGCCCTGGAAACATGACTGTGGCCTGGTACTGGAAACCCATGGCCTAGGAATTTGACATTGGCTTGATTCTGGAACCCTGTGGCCTGGGAACATGATTTAGGCCTGATTCTGGAAACCTGTGGCCTGGGAACATGACATCTGTTTAGATTGTGGCATACTGTGCCCTGGGAACCGGACTGAAGGCTTGGTTCTGGAATCCTGTGGACTGGGAACAAGACTGAGGTTTGATTCTGGAACCATGTGGCCTGGGAATATGACTGATGTTAGATCTTGGAATCCTGTGGCCTGGGAACATGACATCGGTTTGGATTCTGGTACCCTGTTGCCTGGGAACATGAAATCGGTTTGATTGTGGAAACCTGTGGTCTGGGAATATGACTGAGGTTTGATGGTGGTACCGTCTGGCCTGGCAACATGACTGAGGTTTGATTCTGGATCCCTGTGGCCTGGGAACATGACTGAGGCGTGATTCTGGAATCCTGTGGCCTGGGAACATGACGTCTGTTTAGATTGTGGAATACTGTGCCCTGGGAATCTGACTGAGGCTTGGTTCTGGAACCCTGTGGACTGGGAACATGACTGAGGTTTGAATCTGGAATCCTGTAGCCTGCGAACATAACTGAGGATTGTTTCTGGAACCCTGTGGCCTGGGAACATGACATCAGTGGATTCTGGAACCCTGTGGCCTGGGAACATGAGAACGGTATAATTCTGGAACCCTGTGACCTGGGAACATGTCTGAGGTTTGATGGTGGAAACCTGTGGCTTGGCAACATGACTGAGGTTTGTTTCTGTAACCCTGTTCTCTGCGAACATGACTGAGGTTTGATTCTGGACACCTTTGTGCTGGGAACATGACTGTGTTTTGATTGTGGAATCATGGGTCCTGCAAACATGACTGAGGTTTGATTCTGGAACCATGTGTCCTGGGAATATGACTGAGGTTTGATTCTGGAAATCTGTGGCCTGGGAACTTGACTGAGGTTTGATGGCAGAAACCTGTGGACTGGCAACATGACTGAGGTTTGATTGTAGAACCCTGTGCCCTGGAAACATGACTGTGGCCTGGTACTGGAAACCCATGGCCTAGGAATTTGACATTGGTTTGATTCTGGAACCCTGTGACCTGGGAACATGACTGAGGTATGATTCTGGAAAACTGTGGCCGGGGACTTGACTGAGGTTTGATGGCAGAAATCTGTGGACTGGAAACATTACTGAGGTTTGATTGTAGAACCCTGTGCCCTGGAAACATGAGTGCGACGTGATACTTGAAACCCATGGCCTGGGAACTTGACATTGGTTTGATTCTGGAACCCTGTGGCCAGGAACAAAACTGAGGCATGATTCTGGAATCCTGTGGCCTGGGAACATGACATCTGTTTAGATTGTGGAATACTGTGCCCTGGGAACCTGACTGAGGCTTGGTTCTGGAACCCTGTGGACTGGGAACATGACTGAGGTTTTATTCTGGAATCCTGTGGCCTGGGAACATGACATCAGTGGATTCTGGAACCCTGTGGCCTGGGAACATGAGAACGGTTGGATTCTGGAAACCTGTGTCCTGGGAACATGTCTGAGGTTTGATGGTGGAAACCTGTGGCTTGGCAACATGAATGAGGTTTGTTACTGGAACCCTGTTCCCTGGGAACATGACTGAGGTTTGATTCTGGACACCTTTGTCCTGGGAACATGACTGTGGTTTGATTGTGGAACCATGGGTCCTGCAAACATGACTGAGGTTTGATTCTGGAACCATGTGTCCTGGGAATATGACTGAGGTTTGATTCTGGAAATCTGTGGCCTGGGAACATGACTGAGGTTTGATTCTGGAACCCTGTAGCCTGCGAATATAACTGAGGATTGTTTCTGGAATCCTGTGGCCTGGGAACATGACATCAGTGGATTCTGGAACCCTGTGGCCTGGGAACATGAGAACGGTTTAATTCTGGAACCCTCTGACCTGGGAACATGTCTGAGGTTTGATGGTGGAAACCTGTGGCTTGGCAACATGACTGAGGTTTGTTTCTGGACACCTTTGTGCTGGGAACATGACTGTGTTTTGATTGTGGAATCATGGGTCCTGCAAACATGACAGAGGTTTGATTCTGGAACCAGGTGTCCTGGGAATATGACTGAGGTTTGATTCTGGAATTCTGTGGCCTGGGAACTTGACTGAGGTTTGATGGCAGAAACCTGTGGACTGGCAACATGACTGAGGTTTGATTGTAGAACCCTGTGCCCGGGAAACATGACTGTGGCCTGGTACTGGAAACCCATGGCCTAGGAATTTGACATTGGTTTGATTCTGGAACCCTGTGGCCTGGGAACATGACTGAGGTGTGATTCTGGAAAACTGTGGCCTGGGAATATGACTGAGGTTTGATTCTGGAAATCTGTGGCCTGGGAACTTGACTGAGGTTTGATGGTAGAAATCTGTGGACTGGCAACATGACTGAGGTTTGATTGTAGAACCCTGTGCCCTGGAAACATGACTGCGACCTGATACTTGAAACCCATGGCCTGGGAACTTGACATTGGTTTGATTCCGGAACCCTGTGGCCAGGAACAAGACTGAGGCGTGATTCTGGAATCCTGTGGCCTGGGAACATGACATCTGTTTAGATTGTGGAATACTGGGCCCTGGGAACCTGACTGAGGCTTGGTTCTGGAACCCTGTGGACTGGGAACATGACTGAGGTTTTATTCTGGAATCCTGTGGCCTGGGAACATGACATCAGTGGATTCTGGAACCCTGTGGCCTGGGAACATGAGAACGGTTTAATTCTGGAACCCTGTGGCCTGGGAACATGTCTGAGGTTTGATGGTGGAAACCTGTGGCTTGGCAACATGAATGAGGTTTGTTACTGGAACCCTCTTCCCTGGGAACATGACTGAGGTTTGATTCTGGACACCTTTGTCCTGGGAACATGACTGTGGTTTGATTGTGGAACCATGGGTCCTGCAAACATGACTGAGGTTTGATTCTGGAACCAGGTGTCCTGGGAATATGACTGAGGTTTGATTCTGGAAATCTGTGGCCTGGGAAATTGACTGAGGTTTGATGGCAGAAACCTGTGGACTGGCAACATGACAGAGGTTTGATTGTAGAAACCTGTTCCCTGGAAACATGACTGTGGCCTGGTACTGGAAACCCATGGCCTAGGAATTTGACATTGGCTTGATTCTGGAACCCTGTGGCCTGGGAACAGGATTGAGGCGTGATTCTGGAAACCTGTGGCCTGGGAACATGACATCTGTTTAGATTGTGGCATACTGTGCCCTGGGAACCGGACTGAAGGCTTGGTTCTGGAATCCTGTGGACTGGGAACAAGACTGAGGTTTGATTCTGGAACCATGTGGCCTGGGAATATGACTGATGTTAGATCGTGGAATCCTGTGGCCTGGGAACATGACATCGGTTTGGATTCTGGTACCCTGTTGCCTGGGAACATGAAATCGGTTTGATTGTGGAAACCTGTGGTCTGGGAATATGACTGAGGTTTGATGGTGGTACCGTCTGGCCTGGCAACATGACTGAGGTTTGATTCTGGATCCCTGTGGCCTGGGAACATGACTGAGGCGTGATTCTGGAATCCTGTGGCCTGGGAACATGACGTCTGTTTAGATTGTGGAATACTGTGCCCTGGGAATCTGACTGAGGCTTGGTTCTGGAACCCTGTGGACTGGGAAAATGACTGAGATTTTATTCTGGAATCCTGTGGCCTGGAAACATGACATCAGTGGATTCTTGAACCCTGTGGCCTGGGAACATGAGAACAGTTGGATTCTGGAACCCTGTGGCCTGGGAACATGTCTGAGGTTTGATGGTGGAAACCTGTGGCTTGGCAACATGAATGAGGTTTGTTACTGGAACCCTGTTCCCTGGGAATATGACTGAGGTTTGATTCTGGACACCTTTGTGCTGGGAACATGACTGTGTTTTGATTGTGGAACCATGGGTCCTGCAAACATGACTGAGGTTTTATTCTGGAACCATGTGTCCTGGGAATATGACTGAGGTTTGATTCTGGAAATCTGTGGCCTGGGAACTTGACTGAGGTTTGATGGCAGAAACCTGTGGACTGGCAACATGACTGAGGTTTGATTGTAGAACCCTGTGCCCTGGAAACATGACTCTTGCCTGGTACTGGAAACCCATGGCCTGGGAATTTGACATTGGTTTGATTCTGGAACCCTGTGGCCTGGGAACATGATTGAGGCGTGATTCTGGAAACCTGTGGCCTGGGAACATGACATCAGTTTAGATTGTGGCATACTGTGCCCTGGGAACCGGACTGAAGGCTTGGTTCTGGAATCCTGTGGACTGGGAACAAGACTGATGTTTGATTCTGGAACCATGTGGCCTGGGAATATGACTGATGTTAGATCGTGGAATCCTGTGGCCTGGGAACATGACATCGGTTTGGATTCTGGTACCCTTTTGCCTGGGAACATGAAATCGGTTTGATTGTGGAAACCTGTGGTCTGGGAATATGACTGAGGTTTGATGGTGGTACCCTCTGGCCTGGCAACATGACTGAGGTTTGATTCTGGATCCCTGTGGCCTGGGAACATGACTGAGGCGTGATTCTGGAATCCTGTGGCCTGGGAACATGACGTCTGTTTAGATTGTGGAATACTGTGCCCTGGGAATCTGACTGAGGCTTGGTTCTGGAACCCTGTGGACTGGGAACATGACTGAGGTTTGAATCTGGAATCCTGTAGCCTGCGAACATAACTGAGGATTGTTTCTGGAACCCTGTGGCCTGGGAACATGACATCAGTGGATTCTGGAACCCTGTGGCCTGGGAACATGAGAACGGTTTAATTCTGGAACCCTGTGACCTGGGAACATGTCTGAGGTTTGATGGTGGAAACCTGTGGCTTGGCAACATGAATGAGGTTTGTTTCTGTAACCCTGTTCTCTGCGAACATGACTGAGGTTTGATTCTGGACACCTTTGTGCTGGAACATGACTGTGTTTTGATTGTGGAATCATGGGTCCTGCAAACATGACTGAGGTTTGATTCTGGAACCATGTGTCCTGGGAATATGACTGAGGTTTGATTCTGGAAATCTGTGGCCTGGGAACTTGACTGAGGTTTGATGGCAGAAACCTGTGGACTGGCAACATGACTGAGGTTTGATTGTAGAACCCTGTGCCCTGGAAACATGACTGTGGCCTGGTACTGGAAACCCATGGCCTAGGAATTTGACATTGGTTTGATTCTGGAACCCTGTGACCTGGGAACATGACTGAGGTATGATTCTGGAAAACTGTGGCCGGGGACTTGACTGAGGTTTGATGGCAGAAATCTGTGGACTGGAAACATTACTGAGGTTTGATTGTAGAACCCTGTGCCCTGGAAACATGAGTGCGACGTGATACTTGAAACCCATGGCCTGGGAACTTGACATTGGTTTGATTCTGGAACCCTGTGCCCAGGAACAAGACTGAGGCGTGATTCTGGAATCCTGTGGCCTGGGAACATGACATCTGTTTAGATTGTGGAATACTGTGCCCTGGGAACCTGACTGAGGCTTGGTTCTGGAACCCTGTGGACTGGGAACATGACTGAGGTTTTACTCTGGAATCCTGTGGCCTGGGAACATGACATCAGTGGATTCTGGAACCCTGTGGCCTGGGAACATGAGAACGGTTGGATTCTGGAAACCTGTGGCCTGGGAACATGTCTGAGGTTTGATGGTGGAAACCTGTGGCTTGGCAACATGACTGAGGTTTGTTACTGGAACCCTGTTCCCTGGGAACATGACTGAGGTTTGATTCTGGACACCTTTGTCCTGGGAACATGACTGTGGTTTGATTGTGGAACCATGGGTCCTGCAAACATGACTGAGGTTTGATTCTGGAACCATGTGTCCTGGGAATATGACTGAGGTTTGATTCTGGAAATCTGTGGCCTGGGAACATGACTGAGGTTTGATTCTGGAACCCTGTAGCCTGCGAACATAACTGAGGATTGTTTCTGGAATCCTGTGGCCTGGGAACATGACATCAGTGGATTCTGGAACCCTGTGGCCTGGGAACATGAGAACGGTTTAATTCTGGAACCCTCTGACCTGGGAACATGTCTGAGGTTTGATGGTGGAAACCTGTGGCTTGGCAACATGACTGAGGTTTGTTTCTGGACACCTTTGTGCTGGGAACATGACTGTGTTTTGATTGTGGAATCATGGGTCCTGCAAACATGACAGAGGTTTGATTCTGGAACCAGGTGTCCTGGGAATATGACTGAGGTTTGATTCTGGAATTCTGTGGCCTGGGAACTTGACTGAGGTTTGATGGCAGAAACCTGTGGACTGGCAACATGACTGAGGTTTGATTGTAGAACCCTGTGCCCTGGAAACATGACTGTGGCCTGGTACTGGAAACCCATGGCCTAAGAATTTGACATTGGTTTGATTCTGGAACCCTGTGGCCTTGGAACATGACTGAGGCGTGATTCTGGAAAACTGTGGCCTGGGAATATGACTGAGGTTTCTTTCTGGAAATCTGTGGCCTGGGAACTTGACTGAGGTTTGATGGCAGAAACCTGTGGACTGGCAACATGACTGAGGTTTGATTGTAGAACCCTGTGCCCTGGAAACATGACTGTGGCCTGTTACTGGAAACCCATGGCCTAGGAATTTGACATTGGTTTGATTCTGGAACCCTGTGGCCTGGGAACATGACTGAGGCGTGATTCTGGAAAACTGTGGCCTGGGAATATGACTGAGGTTTGATTCTGGAAATCTGTGGCCTGGGAACTTGACTGAGGTTTGATGGCAGAAACCTGTGGACTGGCAACATGACTGAGGTTTGATTGTAGAACCCTGTGCCCTGGAATCATGACTGCGACCTGATACTTGAAACCCATGGCCTGGGAACTTGACATTGGTTTGATTCCGGAACCCTGTGGCCAGGAACAAGACTGAGGCGTGATTCTGGAATCCTGTGGCCTGGGAACATGACATCTGTTTAGATTGTGGCATACTGGGCCCTGGGAACCTGACTGAGGATTGGTTCTGGAATCCTGTGGACTGGGAACAAGACTGAGGTTTGATTCTGGAACCATGTGGCCTGGGAATATGACTGAGGTTTGATTCTGGAAATCTGTGGCCTGGGAACTTGACTGAGGTTTGATGGCCGAAACCTGTGGACTGGCAACATGACTGAGGTTTGATTGTAGAACCCTGTGCCCTGGAAACATGACTGTGGCCTGGTACTGGAAACCCAAGGCCTAGGAATTTGACATTGGTTTGATTCTGGAACCCTGTGTCCTGGGAAAATGACTGAGGTTTGATTCTGGTAAACTGTGGCCGGGGACTTGACTGAGGTTTGATGGCAGAAATCTGTGGACTGGAAACATTACTGAAGTTTGATTGTAGAACCCTGTGCCCTGGAAACATGACTGCGACCTGATACTTGAAACCCACGGCCTGGGAACTTGACATTGGTTTGATTCTGGAAGCCTTTGGTCTGGAAGAAGAGTGAGGCGTGATTCTGGAATCCTGTGGCCTGGGAATATGACATCTGTTTAGATTGTGGAATACTGTGCCCTGGGAACCTGACTGAGGCTTGGTTCTGAAACCCTGTGGACTGGGAACATGACTGAGGTTTTATTCTGGAATCCTGTGGCCTGGGAACATGACATCAGTGGATTCTTGAAACCTGTGGCCTAGGAACATGAGAACGGTTGGATTCTGGAACCCTGTGGCCTGGGAACATGTCTGAGGTTTGATGGTGGAAACCTGTGGCTTGGCAACATGACTGAGGTTTGTTACTGGAACCCTGTTGCCTGGGAACATGACTGAGGTTTGATTCTGGACACCTTTGTGCTGGGAACATGACTGTGTTTTGATTGTGGAACCATGGGTCCTGCAAACATGACTGAGGTTTTATTCTGGAACCATGTGTCCTGGGAATATGACTGAGGTTTGATTCTGGAAATCTGTGGCCTGGGAACTTGACTGAGGTTTGATGGCAGAAACCTGTGGACTGGCAACATGACTGAGGTTTGATTGTAGAACCCTGTGCCCTGGAAACATGACTCTTGCCTGGTACTGGAAACCCATGGCCTGGGAATTTGACATTGGTTTGATTCTGGAACCCTGTGGCCTGGGAACATGATTGAGGCGTGATTCTGGAAACCTGTGGCCTGGGAACATGACATCAGTTTAGATTGTGGCATACTGTGCCCTGGGAACCGGACTGAAGGCTTGGTTCTGGAATCCTGTGGACTGGGAACAAGACTGATGTTTGATTCTGGAACCATGTGGCCTGGGAATATGACTGATGTTAGATCGTGGAATCCTGTGGCCTGGGAACATGACATCGGTTTGGATTCTGGTACCCTGTTGCCTGGGAACATGAAATCGGTTTGATTGTGGAAACCTGTGGTCTGGGAATATGACTGAGGTTTGATGGTGGTACCCTCTGGCCTGGCAACATGACTGAGGTTTGATTCTGGATCCCTGTGGCCTGGGAACATGACTGAGGCGTGATTCTGGAATCCTGTGGCCTGGGAACATGACGTCTGTTTAGATTGTGGAATACTGTGCCCTGGGAATCTGACTGAGGCTTGGTTCTGGAACCCTGTGGACTGGGAACATGACTGAGGTTTGAATCTGGAATCCTGTAGCCTGCGAACATAACTGAGGATTGTTTCTGGAACCCTGTGGCCTGGGAACATGACATCAGTGGATTCTGGAACCCTGTGGCCTGGGAACATGAGAACGGTATAATTCTGGAACCCTGTGACCTGGGAACATGTCTGAGGTTTGATGGTGGAAACCTGTGGCTTGGCAACATGACTGAGGTTTGTTTCTGTAACCCTGTTCTCTGCGAACATGACTGAGGTTTGATTCTGGACACCTTTGTGCTGGGAACATGACTGTGTTTTGATTGTGGAATCATGGGTCCTGCAAACATGACTGAGGTTTGATTCTGGAACCATGTGTCCTGGGAATATGACTGAGGTTTGATTCTGGAAATCTGTGGCCTGGGAACTTGACTGAGGTTTGATGGCAGAAACCTGTGGACTGGCAACATGACTGAGGTTTGATTGTAGAACCCTGTGCCCTGGAAACATGACTGTGGCCTGGTACTGGAAACCCATGGCCTAGGAATTTGACATTGGTTTGATTCTGGAACCCTGTGACCTGGGAACATGACTGAGGTATGATTCTGGAAAACTGTGGCCGGGGACTTGACTGAGGTTTGATGGCAGAAATCTGTGGACTGGAAACATTACTGAGGTTTGATTGTAGAACCCTGTGCCCTGGAAACATGAGTGCGACGTGATACTTGAAACCCATGGCCTGGGAACTTGACATTGGTTTGATTCTGGAACCCTGTGCCCAGGAACAAGACTGAGGCGTGATTCTGGAATCCTGTGGCCTGGGAACATGACATCTGTTTAGATTGTGGAATACTGTGCCCTGGGAACCTGACTGAGGCTTGGTTCTGGAACCCTGTGGACTGGGAACATGACTGAGGTTTTACTCTGGAATCCTGTGGCCTGGGAACATGACATCAGTGGATTCTGGAACCCTGTGGCCTGGGAACATGAGAACGGTTGGATTCTGGAAACCTGTGGCCTGGGAACATGTCTGAGGTTTGATGGTGGAAACCTGTGGCTTGGCAACATGACTGAGGTTTGTTACTGGAACCCTGTTCCCTGGGAACATGACTGAGGTTTGATTCTGGACACCTTTGTCCTGGGAACATGACTGTGGTTTGATTGTGGAACCATGGGTCCTGCAAACATGACTGAGGTTTGATTCTGGAACCATGTGTCCTGGGAATATGACTGAGGTTTGATTCTGGAAATCTGTGGCCTGGGAACATGACTGAGGTTTGATTCTGGAACCCTGTAGCCTGCGAACATAACTGAGGATTGTTTCTGGAATCCTGTGGCCTGGGAACATGACATCAGTGGATTCTGGAACCCTGTGGCCTGGGAACATGAGAACGGTTTAATTCTGGAACCCTCTGACCTGGGAACATGTCTGAGGTTTGATGGTGGAAACCTGTGGCTTGGCAACATGACTGAGGTTTGTTTCTGGACACCTTTGTGCTGGGAACATGACTGTGTTTTGATTGTGGAATCATGGGTCCTGCAAACATGACAGAGGTTTGATTCTGGAACCAGGTGTCCTGGGAATATGACTGAGGTTTGATTCTGGAATTCTGTGGCCTGGGAACTTGACTGAGGTTTGATGGCAGAAACCTGTGGACTGGCAACATGACTGAGGTTTGATTGTAGAACCCTGTGCCCGGGAAACATGACTGTGGCCTGGTACTGGAAACCCATGGCCTAGGAATTTGACATTGGTTTGATTCTGGAACCCTGTGGCCTGGGAACATGACTGAGGCGTGATTCTGGAAAACTGTGGCCTGGGAATATGACTGAGGTTTGATTCTGGAAATCTGTGGCCTGGGAACTTGACTGAGGTTTGATGGTAGAAATCTGTGGACTGGCAACATGACTGATGTTTGATTGTAGAACCCTGTGCCCTGGAAACATGACTGCGACCTGATACTTGAAACCCATGGCCTGGGAACTTGACATTGGTTTGATTCCGGAACCCTGTGGCCAGGAACAAGACTGAGGCGTGATTCTGGAATCCTGTGGCCTGGGAACATGACATCTGTTTAGATTGTGGAATACTGGGCCCTGGGAACCTGACTGAGGCTTGGTTCTGGAACCCTGTGGACTGGGAACATGACTGAGGTTTTATTCTGGAATCCTGTGGCCTGGGAACATGACATCAGTGGATTCTGGAACCCTGTGGCCTGGGAACATGAGAACGGTTGGATTCTGGAACCCTGTGTCCTGGGAACATGTCTGAGGTTTGATGGTGGAAACCTGTGGCTTGGCAACATGAATGAGGTTTGTTACTGGAACCCTGTTCCCTGGGAACATGACTGAGGTTTGATTCTGGACACCTTTGTCCTGGGAACATGACTGTGGTTTGATTGTGGAACCATGGGTCCTGCAAACATGACTGAGGTTTTATTCTGGAACCAGGTGTCCTGGGAATATGACTGAGGTTTGATTCTGGAAATCTGTGGCCTGGGAAATTGACTGAGGTTTGATGGCAGAAACCTGTGGACTGGCAACATGACAGAGGTTTGATTGTAGAAACCTGTGCCCTGGAAACATGACTGTGGCCTGGTACTGGAAACCCATGGCCTAGGAATTTGACATTGGCTTGATTCTGGAACCCTGTGGCCTGGGAACATGATTTAGGCCTGATTCTGGAAACCTGTGGCCTGGGAACATGACATCTGTTTAGATTGTGGAATACTGGGCCCTGGGAACCTGACTGAGGCTTGGTTCTGGAACCCTGTGGACTGGGAACATGACTGAGGTTTTATTCTGGAATCCTGTGGCCTGGGAACATGACATCAGTGGATTCTGGAACCCTGTGGCCTGGGAACATGAGAACGGTTGGATTCTGGAACCCTGTGTCCTGGGAACATGTCTGAGGTTTGATGGTGGAAACCTGTGGCTTGGCAACATGAATGAGGTTTGTTACTGGAACCCTGTTCCCTGGGAACATGACTGAGGTTTGATTCTGGACACCTTTGTCCTGGGAACATGACTGTGGTTTGATTGTGGAACCATGGGTCCTGCAAACATGACTGAGGTTTGATTCTGGAACCAGGTGTCCTGGGAATATGACTGAGGTTTGATTCTGGAAATCTGTGGCCTGGGAAATTGACTGAGGTTTGATGGCAGAAACCTGTGGACTGGCAACATGACAGAGGTTTGATTGTAGAAACCTGTGCCCTGGAAACATGACTGTGGCCTGGTACTGGAAACCCATGGCCTAGGAATTTGACATTGGCTTGATTCTGGAACCCTGTGGCCTGGGAACATGATTTAGGCCTGATTCTGGAAACCTGTGGCCTGGGAACATGACATCTGTTTAGATTGTGGCATACTGTGCCCTGGGAACCGGACTGAAGGCTTGGTTCTGGAATCCTGTGGACTGGGAACAAGACTGAGGTTTGATTCTGGAACCATGTGGCCTGGGAATATGACTGATGTTAGATCTTGGAATCCTGTGGCCTGGGAACATGACATCGGTTTGGATTCTGGTACCCTGTTGCCTGGGAACATGAAATCGGTTTGATTGTGGAAACCTGTGGTCTGGGAATATGACTGAGGTTTGATGGTGGTACCGTCTGGCCTGGCAACATGACTGAGGTTTGATTCTGGATCCCTGTGGCCTGGGAACATGACTGAGGCGTGATTCTGGAATCCTGTGGCCTGGGAACATGACGTCTGTTTAGATTGTGGAATACTGTGCCCTGGGAATCTGACTGAGGCTTGGTTCTGGAACCCTGTGGACTGGGAACATGACTGAGGTTTGAATCTGGAATCCTGTAGCCTGCGAACATAACTGAGGATTGTTTCTGGAACCCTGTGGCCTGGGAACATGACATCAGTGGATTCTGGAACCCTGTGGCCTGGGAACATGAGAACGGTATAATTCTGGAACCCTGTGACCTGGGAACATGTCTGAGGTTTGATGGTGGAAACCTGTGGCTTGGCAACATGACTGAGGTTTGTTTCTGTAACCCTGTTCTCTGCGAACATGACTGAGGTTTGATTCTGGACACCTTTGTGCTGGGAACATGACTGTGTTTTGATTGTGGAATCATGGGTCCTGCAAACATGACTGAGGTTTGATTCTGGAACCATGTGTCCTGGGAATATGACTGAGGTTTGATTCTGGAAATCTGTGGCCTGGGAACTTGACTGAGGTTTGATGGCAGAAACCTGTGGACTGGCAACATGACTGAGGTTTGATTGTAGAACCCTGTGCCCTGGAAACATGACTGTGGCCTGGTACTGGAAACCCATGGCCTAGGAATTTGACATTGGTTTGATTCTGGAACCCTGTGACCTGGGAACATGACTGAGGTATGATTCTGGAAAACTGTGGCCGGGGACTTGACTGAGGTTTGATGGCAGAAATCTGTGGACTGGAAACATTACTGAGGTTTGATTGTAGAACCCTGTGCCCTGGAAACATGAGTGCGACGTGATACTTGAAACCCATGGCCTGGGAACTTGACATTGGTTTGATTCCGGAACCCTGTGGCCAGGAACAAGACTGAGGCGTGATTCTGGAATCCTGTGGCCTGGGAACATGACATCTGTTTAGATTGTGGAATACTGGGCCCTGGGAACCTGACTGAGGCTTGGTTCTGGAACCCTGTGGACTGGGAACATGACTGAGGCTTTATTCTGGAATCCTGTGGCCTGGGAACATGACATCAGTGGATTCTGGAACCCTGTGGCCTGGGAACATGAGAACGGTTTAATTCTGGAACCCTGTGGCCTGGGAACATGTCTGAGGTTTGATGGTGGAAACCTGTGGCTTGGCAACATGAATGAGGTTTGTTACTGGAACCCTCTTCCCTGGGAACATGACTGAGGTTTGATTCTGGACACCTTTGTCCTGGGAACATGACTGTGGTTTGATTGTGGAACCATGGGTCCTGCAAACATGACTGAGGTTTGATTCTGGAACCAGGTGTCCTGGGAATATGACTGAGGTTTGATTCTGGAAATCTGTGGCCTGGGAAATTGACTGAGGTTTGATGGCAGAAACCTGTGGACTGGCAACATGACAGAGGTTTGATTGTAGAAACCTGTTCCCTGGAAACATGACTGTGGCCTGGTACTGGAAACCCATGGCCTAGGAATTTGACATTGGCTTGATTCTGGAACCCTGTGGCCTGGGAACAGGATTGAGGCGTGATTCTGGAAACCTGTGGCCTGGGAACATGACATCTGTTTAGATTGTGGCATACTGTGCCCTGGGAACCGGACTGAAGGCTTGGTTCTGGAATCCTGTGGACTGGGAACAAGACTGAGGTTTGATTCTGGAACCATGTGGCCTGGGAATATGACTGATGTTAGATCGTGGAATCCTGTGGCCTGGGAACATGACATCGGTTTGGATTCTGGTACCCTGTTGCCTGGGAACATGAAATCGGTTTGATTGTGGAAACCTGTGGTCTGGGAATATGACTGAGGTTTGATGGTGGTACCGTCTGGCCTGGCAACATGACTGAGGTTTGATTCTGGATCCCTGTGGCCTGGGAACATGACTGAGGCGTGATTCTGGAATCCTGTGGCCTGGGAACATGACGTCTGTTTAGATTGTGGAATACTGTGCCCTGGGAATCTGACTGAGGCTTGGTTCTGGAACCCTGTGGACTGGGAAAATGACTGAGATTTTATTCTGGAATCCTGTGGCCTGGAAACATGACATCAGTGGATTCTTGAACCCTGTGGCCTGGGAACATGAGAACAGTTGGATTCTGGAACCCTGTGGCCTGGGAACATGTCTGAGGTTTGATGGTGGAAACCTGTGGCTTGGCAACATGAATGAGGTTTGTTACTGGAACCCTGTTCCCTGGGAATATGACTGAGGTTTGATTCTGGACACCTTTGTCCTGGGAACATGACTGTGGTTTGATTGTGGAACCATGGGTCCTGCAAACATGACTGAGGTTTGATTCTGGAAATCTGTGGCCTGGGAACTTGACTGAGGTTTGATGGCAGAAACCTGTGGACTGGCAACATGACTGAGGTTTGATTGTAGAACCCTGTGCCCTGGAAACATGACTGTGGCCTGGTACTGGAAACCCATGGCCTAAGAATTTGACATTGGTTTGATTCTGGAACCCTGTGGCCTTGGAACATGACTGAGGCGTGATTCTGGAAAACTGTGGCCTGGGAATATGACTGAGGTTTCTTTCTGGAAATCTGTGGCCTGGGAACTTGACTGAGGTTTGATGGCAGAAACCTGTGGACTGGCAACATGACTGAGGTTTGATTGTAGAACCCTGTGCCCTGGAAACATGACTGTGGCCTGTTACTGGAAACCCATGGCCTAGGAATTTGACATTGGTTTGATTCTGGAACCCTGTGGCCTGGGAACATGACTGAGGCGTGATTCTGGAAAACTGTGGCCTGGGAATATGACTGAGGTTTGATTCTGGAAATCTGTGGCCTGGGAACTTGACTGAGGTTTGATGGCAGAAACCTGTGGACTGGAAACATGACTGAGGTTTGATTGTAGAACCCTGTGCCCTGGAATCATGACTGCGACCTGATACTTGAAACCCATGGCCTGGGAACTTGACATTGGTTTGATTCCGGAACCCTGTGGCCAGGAACAAGACTGAGGCGTGATTCTGGAATCCTGTGGCCTGGGAACATGACATCTGTTTAGATTGTGGCATACTGGGCCCTGGGAACCTGACTGAGGATTGGTTCTGGAATCCTGTGGACTGGGAACAAGACTGAGGTTTGATTCTGGAACCATGTGGCCTGGGAATATGACTGAGGTTTGATTCTGGAAATCTGTGGCCTGGGAACTTGACTGAGGTTTGATGGCCAAAACCTGTGGACTGGCAACATGACTGAGGTTTGATTGTAGAACCCTGTGCCCTGGAAACATGACTGTGGCCTGGTACTGGAAACCCATGGCCTAGGAATTTGACATTGGTTTGATTCTGGAACCCTGTGTCCTGGGAAAATGACTGAGGTTTGATTCTGGTAAACTGTGGCCGGGGACTTGACTGAGGTTTGATGGCAGAAATCTGTGGACTGGAAACATTACTGAAGTTTGATTGTAGAACCCTGTGCCCTGGAAACATGACTGCGACCTGATACTTGAAACCCACGGCCTGGGAACTTGACATTGGTTTGATTCTGGAAGCCTTTGGTCTGGAAGAAGAGTGAGGCGTGATTCTGGAATCCTGTGGCCTGGGAATATGACTTCTGTTTAGATTGTGGAATACTGTGCCCTGGGAACCTGACTGAGGCTTGGTTCTGAAACCCTGTGGACTGGGAACATGACTGAGGTTTTATTCTGGAATCCTGTGGCCTGGGAACATGACATCAGTGGATTCTTGAAACCTGTGGCCTAGGAACATGAGAACGGTTGGATTCTGGAACCCTGTGGCCTGGGAACATGTCTGAGGTTTGATGGTGGAAACCTGTGGCTTGGCAACATGACTGAGGTTTGTTACTGGAACCCTGTTGCCTGGGAACATGACTGAGGTTTGATTCTGGACACCTTTGTGCTGGGAACATGACTGTGTTTTGATTGTGGAACCATGGGTCCTGCAAACATGACTGAGGTTTTATTCTGGAACCATGTGTCCTGGGAATATGACTGAGGTTTGATTCTGGAAATCTGTGGCCTGGGAACTTGACTGAGGTTTGATGGCAGAAACCTGTGGACTGGCAACATGACTGAGGTTTGATTGTAGAACCCTGTGCCCTGGAAACATGACTCTTGCCTGGTACTGGAAACCCATGGCCTGGGAATTTGACATTGGTTTGATTCTGGAACCCTGTGGCCTGGGAACATGATTGAGGCGTGATTCTGGAAACCTGTGGCCTGGGAACATGACATCAGTTTAGATTGTGGCATACTGTGCCCTGGGAACCGGACTGAAGGCTTGGTTCTGGAATCCTGTGGACTGGGAACAAGACTGATGTTTGATTCTGGAACCATGTGGCCTGGGAATATGACTGATGTTAGATCGTGGAATCCTGTGGCCTGGGAACATGACATCGGTTTGGATTCTGGTACCCTGTTGCCTGGGAACATGAAATCGGTTTGATTGTGGAAACCTGTGGTCTGGGAATATGACTGAGGTTTGATGGTGGTACCCTCTGGCCTGGCAACATGACTGAGGTTTGATTCTGGATCCCTGTGGCCTGGGAACATGACTGAGGCGTGATTCTGGAATCCTGTGGCCTGGGAACATGACGTCTGTTTAGATTGTGGAATACTGTGCCCTGGGAATCTGACTGAGGCTTGGTTCTGGAACCCTGTGGACTGGGAACATGACTGAGGTTTGAATCTGGAATCCTGTAGCCTGCGAACATAACTGAGGATTGTTTCTGGAACCCTGTGGCCTGGGAACATGACATCAGTGGATTCTGGAACCCTGTGGCCTGGGAACATGAGAACGGTATAATTCTGGAACCCTGTGACCTGGGAACATGTCTGAGGTTTGATGGTGGAAACCTGTGGCTTGGCAACATGACTGAGGTTTGTTTCTGTAACCCTGTTCTCTGCGAACATGACTGAGGTTTGATTCTGGACACCTTTGTGCTGGGAACATGACTGTGTTTTGATTGTGGAATCATGGGTCCTGCAAACATGACTGAGGTTTGATTCTGGAACCATGTGTCCTGGGAATATGACTGAGGTTTGATTCTGGAAATCTGTGGCCTGGGAACTTGACTGAGGTTTGATGGCAGAAACCTGTGGACTGGCAACATGACTGAGGTTTGATTGTAGAACCCTGTGCCCTGGAAACATGACTGTGGCCTGGTACTGGAAACCCATGGCCTAGGAATTTGACATTGGTTTGATTCTGGAACCCTGTGACCTGGGAACATGACTGAGGTATGATTCTGGAAAACTGTGGCCGGGGACTTGACTGAGGTTTGATGGCAGAAATCTGTGGACTGGAAACATTACTGAGGTTTGATTGTAGAACCCTGTGCCCTGGAAACATGAGTGCGACGTGATACTTGAAACCCATGGCCTGGGAACTTGACATTGGTTTGATTCTGGAACCCTGTGCCCAGGAACAAGACTGAGGCGTGATTCTGGAATCCTGTGGCCTGGGAACATGACATCTGTTTAGATTGTGGAATACTGTGCCCTGGGAACCTGACTGAGGCTTGGTTCTGGAACCCTGTGGACTGGGAACATGACTGAGGTTTTACTCTGGAATCCTGTGGCCTGGGAACATGACATCAGTGGATTCTGGAACCCTGTGGCCTGGGAACATGAGAACGGTTGGATTCTGGAAACCTGTGGCCTGGGAACATGTCTGAGGTTTGATGGTGGAAACCTGTGGCTTGGCAACATGACTGAGGTTTGTTACTGGAACCCTGTTCCCTGGGAACATGACTGAGGTTTGATTCTGGACACCTTTGTCCTGGGAACATGACTGTGGTTTGATTGTGGAACCATGGGTCCTGCAAACATGACTGAGGTTTGATTCTGGAACCATGTGTCCTGGGAATATGACTGAGGTTTGATTCTGGAAATGTGTGGCCTGGGAACATGACTGAGGTTTGATTCTGGAACCCTGTAGCCTGCGAACATAACTGAGGATTGTTTCTGGAATCCTGTGGCCTGGGAACATGACATCAGTGGATTCTGGAACCCTGTGGCCTGGGAACATGAGAACGGTTTAATTCTGGAACCCTCTGACCTGGGAACATGTCTGAGGTTTGATGGTGGAAACCTGTGGCTTGGCAACATGACTGAGGTTTGTTTCTGGACACCTTTGTGCTGGGAACATGACTGTGTTTTGATTGTGGAATCATGGGTCCTGCAAACATGACAGAGGTTTGATTCTGGAACCAGGTGTCCTGGGAATATGACTGAGGTTTGATTCTGGAATTCTGTGGCCTGGGAACTTGACTGAGGTTTGATGGCAGAAACCTGTGGACTGGCAACATGACTGAGGTTTGATTGTAGAACCCTGTGCCCGGGAAACATGACTGTGGCCTGGTACTGGAAACCCATGGCCTAGGAATTTGACATTGGTTTGATTCTGGAACCCTGTGGCCTGGGAACATGACTGAGGCGTGATTCTGGAAAACTGTGGCCTGGGAATATGACTGAGGTTTGATTCTGGAAATCTGTGGCCTGGGAACTTGACTGAGGTTTGATGGTAGAAATCTGTGGACTGGCAACATGACTGAGGTTTGATTGTAGAACCCTGTGCCCTGGAAACATGAATGCGACCTGATACTTGAAACCCATGGCCTGGGAACTTGACATTGGTTTGATTCCGGAACCCTGTGGCCAGGAACAAGACTGAGGCGTGATTCTGGAATCCTGTGGCCTGGGAACATGACATCTGTTTAGATTGTGGAATACTGGGCCCTGGGAACCTGACTGAGGCTTGGTTCTGGAACCCTGTGGACTGGGAACATGACTGAGGTTTTATTCTGGAATCCTGTGGCCTGGGAACATGACATCAGTGGATTCTGGAACCCTGTGGCCTGGGAACATGAGAACGGTTGGATTCTGGAACCCTGTGGCCTGGGAACATGTCTGAGGTTTGATGGTGGAAACCTGTGGCTTGGCAACATGAATGAGGTTTGTTACTGGAACCCTCTTCCCTGGGAACATGACTGAGGTTTGATTCTGGACACCTTTGTCCTGGGAACATGACTGTGGTTTGATTGTGGAACCATGGGTCCTGCAAACATGACTGAGGTTTTATTCTGGAACCAGGTGTCCTGGGAATATGACTGAGGTTTGATTCTGGAAATCTGTGGCCTGGGAAATTGACTGAGGTTTGATGGCAGAAACCTGTGGACTGGCAACATGACAGAGGTTTGATTGTAGAAACCTGTGCCCTGGAAACATGACTGTGGCCTGGTACTGGAAACCCATGGCCTAGGAATTTGACATTGGCTTGATTCTGGAACCCTGTGGCCTGGGAACATGATTTAGGCCTGATTGTGGAAACCTGTGGCCTGGGAACATGACATCTGTTTAGATTGTGGCATACTGTGCCCTGGGAACCGGACTGAAGGCTTGGTTCTGGAATCCTGTGGACTGGGAACAAGACTGAGGTTTGATTCTGGAACCATGTGGCCTGGGAATATGACTGATGTTAGATCTTGGAATCCTGTGGCCTGGGAACATGACATCGGTTTGGATTCTGGTACCCTGTTGCCTGGGAACATGAAATCGGTTTGATTGTGGAAACCTGTGGTCTGGGAATATGACTGAGGTTTGATGGTGGTACCCTCTGGCCTGGCAACATGACTGAGGTTTGATTCTGGATCCCTGTGGCCTGGGAACATGACTGAGGCGTGATTCTGGAATCCTGTGGCCTGGGAACATGACGTCTGTTTAGATTGTGGAATACTGTGCCCTGGGAATCTGACTGAGGCTTGGTTCTGGAACCCTGTGGACTGGGAACATGACTGAGGTTTGAATCTGGAATCCTGTAGCCTGCGAACATAACTGAGGATTGTTTCTGGAACCCTGTGGCCTGGGAACATGACATCAGTGGATTCTGGAACCCTGTGGCCTGGGAACATGAGAACGGTATAATTCTGGAACCCTGTGACCTGGGAACATGTCTGAGGTTTGATGGTGGAAACCTGTGGCTTGGCAACATGACTGAGGTTTGTTTCTGTAACCCTGTTCTCTGCGAACATGACTGAGGTTTGATTCTGGACACCTTTGTGCTGGGAACATGACTGTGTTTTGATTGTGGAATCATGGGTCCTGCAAACATGACTGAGGTTTGATTCTGGAACCATGTGTCCTGGGAATATGACTGAGGTTTGATTCTGGAAATCTGTGGCCTGGGAACTTGACTGAGGTTTGATGGCAGAAACCTGTGGACTGGCAACATGACTGAGGTTTGATTGTAGAACCCTGTGCCCTGGAAACATGACTGTGGCCTGGTACTGGAAACCCATGGCCTAGGAATTTGACATTGGTTTGATTCTGGAACCCTGTGACCTGGGAACATGACTGAGGTATGATTCTGGAAAACTGTGGCCGGGGACTTGACTGAGGTTTGATGGCAGAAATCTGTGGACTGGAAACATTACTGAGGTTTGATTGTAGAACCCTGTGCCCTGGAAACATGAGTGCGACGTGATACTTGAAACCCATGGCCTGGGAACTTGACATTGGTTTGATTCTGGAACCCTGTGGCCAGGAACAAGACTGAGGCATGATTCTGGAATCCTGTGGCCTGGGAACATGACATCTGTTTAGATTGTGGAATACTGTGCCCTGGGAACCTGACTGAGGCTTGGTTCTGGAACCCTGTGGACTGGGAACATGACTGAGGTTTTATTCTGGAATCCTGTGGCCTGGGAACATGACATCAGTGGATTCTGGAACCCTGTGGCCTGGGAACATGAGAACGGTTGGATTCTGGAAACCTGTGTCCTGGGAACATGTCTGAGGTTTGATGGTGGAAACCTGTGGCTTGGCAACATGAATGAGGTTTGTTACTGGAACCCTGTTCCCTGGGAACATGACTGAGGTTTGATTCTGGACACCTTTGTCCTGGGAACATGACTGTGGTTTGATTGTGGAACCATGGGTCCTGCAAACATGACTGAGGTTTGATTCTGGAACCATGTGTCCTGGGAATATGACTGAGGTTTGATTCTGGAAATCTGTGGCCTGGGAACATGACTGAGGTTTGATTCTGGAACCCTGTAGCCTGCGAATATAACTGAGGATTGTTTCTGGAATCCTGTGGCCTGGGAACATGACATCAGTGGATTCTGGAACCCTGTGGCCTGGGAACATGAGAACGGTTTAATTCTGGAACCCTCTGACCTGGGAACATGTCTGAGGTTTGATGGTGGAAACCTGTGGCTTGGCAACATGACTGAGGTTTGTTTCTGGACACCTTTGTGCTGGGAACATGACTGTGTTTTGATTGTGGAATCATGGGTCCTGCAAACATGACAGAGGTTTGATTCTGGAACCAGGTGTCCTGGGAATATGACTGAGGTTTGATTCTGGAATTCTGTGGCCTGGGAACTTGACTGAGGTTTGATGGCAGAAACCTGTGGACTGGCAACATGACTGAGGTTTGATTGTAGAACCCTGTGCCCGGGAAACATGACTGTGGCCTGGTACTGGAAACCCATGGCCTAGGAATTTGACATTGGTTTGATTCTGGAACCCTGTGGCCTGGGAACATGACTGAGGTGTGATTCTGGAAAACTGTGGCCTGGGAATATGACTGAGGTTTGATTCTGGAAATCTGTGGCCTGGGAACTTGACTGAGGTTTGATGGTAGAAATCTGTGGACTGGCAACATGACTGAGGTTTGATTGTAGAACCCTGTGCCCTGGAAACATGACTGCGACCTGATACTTGAAACCCATGCCCTGGGAACTTGACATTGGTTTGATTCCGGAACCCTGTGGCCAGGAACAAGACTGAGGCGTGATTCTGGAATCCTGTGGCCTGGGAACATGACATCTGTTTAGATTGTGGAATACTGGGCCCTGGGAACCTGACTGAGGCTTGGTTCTGGAACCCTGTGGACTGGGAACATGACTGAGGTTTTATTCTGGAATCCTGTGGCCTGGGAACATGACATCAGTGGATTCTGGAACCCTGTGGCCTGGGAACATGAGAACGGTTTAATTCTGGAACCCTGTGGCCTGGGAACATGTCTGAGGTTTGATGGTGGAAACCTGTGGCTTGGCAACATGAATGAGGTTTGTTACTGGAACCCTCTTCCCTGGGAACATGACTGAGGTTTGATTCTGGACACCTTTGTCCTGGGAACATGACTGTGGTTTGATTGTGGAACCATGGGTCCTGCAAACATGACTGAGGTTTGATTCTGGAACCAGGTGTCCTGGGAATATGACTGAGGTTTGATTCTGGAAATCTGTGGCCTGGGAAATTGACTGAGGTTTGATGGCAGAAACCTGTGGACTGGCAACATGACAGAGGTTTGATTGTAGAAACCTGTTCCCTGGAAACATGACTGTGGCCTGGTACTGGAAACCCATGGCCTAGGAATTTGACATTGGCTTGATTCTGGAACCCTGTGGCCTGGGAACAGGATTGAGGCGTGATTCTGGAAACCTGTGGCCTGGGAACATGACATCTGTTTAGATTGTGGCATACTGTGCCCTGGGAACCGGACTGAAGGCTTGGTTCTGGAATCCTGTGGACTGGGAACAAGACTGAGGTTTGATTCTGGAACCATGTGGCCTGGGAATATGACTGATGTTAGATCGTGGAATCCTGTGGCCTGGGAACATGACATCGGTTTGGATTCTGGTACCCTGTTGCCTGGGAACATGAAATCGGTTTGATTGTGGAAACCTGTGGTCTGGGAATATGACTGAGGTTTGATGGTGGTACCGTCTGGCCTGGCAACATGACTGAGGTTTGATTCTGGATCCCTGTGGCCTGGGAACATGACTGAGGCGTGATTCTGGAATCCTGTGGCCTGGGAACATGACGTCTGTTTAGATTGTGGAATACTGTGCCCTGGGAATCTGACTGAGGCTTGGTTCTGGAACCCTGTGGACTGGGAAAATGACTGAGATTTTATTCTGGAATCCTGTGGCCTGGAAACATGACATCAGTGGATTCTTGAACCCTGTGGCCTGGGAACATGAGAACAGTTGGATTCTGGAACCCTGTGGCCTGGGAACATGTCTGAGGTTTGATGGTGGAAACCTGTGGCTTGGCAACATGAATGAGGTTTGTTACTGGAACCCTGTTCCCTGGGAATATGACTGAGGTTTGATTCTGGACACCTTTGTGCTGGGAACATGACTGTGTTTTGATTGTGGAACCATGGGTCCTGCAAACATGACTGAGGTTTTATTCTGGAACCATGTGTCCTGGGAATATGACTGAGGTTTGATTCTGGAAATCTGTGGCCTGGGAACTTGACTGAGGTTTGATGGCAGAAACCTGTGGACTGGCAACATGACTGAGGTTTGATTGTAGAACCCTGTGCCCTGGAAACATGACTCTTGCCTGGTACTGGAAACCCATGGCCTGGGAATTTGACATTGGTTTGATTCTGGAACCCTGTGGCCTGGGAACATGATTGAGGCGTGATTCTGGAAACCTGTGGCCTGGGAACATGACATCAGTTTAGATTGTGGCATACTGTGCCCTGGGAACCGGACTGAAGGCTTGGTTCTGGAATCCTGTGGACTTGGAACAAGACTGATGTTTGATTCTGGAACCATGTGGCCTGGGAATATGACTGATGTTAGATCGTGGAATCCTGTGGCCTGGGAACATGACATCGGTTTGGATTCTGGTACCCTGTTGCCTGGGAATATGAAATCGGTTTGATTGTGGAAACCTGTGGTCTGGGAATATGACTGAGGTTTGATGGTGGTACCCTCTGGCCTGGCAACATGACTGAGGTTTGATTCTGGATCCCTGTGGCCTGGGAACATGACTGAGGCGTGATTCTGGAATCCTGTGGCCTGGGAACATGACGTCTGTTTAGATTGTGGAATACTGTGCCCTGGGAATCTGACTGAGGCTTGGTTCTGGAACCCTGTGGACTGGGAACATGACTGAGGTTTGAATCTGGAATCCTGTAGCCTGCGAACATAACTGAGGATTGTTTCTGGAACCCTGTGGCCTGGGAACATGACATCAGTGGATTCTGGAACCCTGTGGCCTGGGAACATGAGAACGGTTTAATTCTGGAACCCTGTGACCTGGGAACATGTCTGAGGTTTGATGGTGGAAACCTGTGGCTTGGCAACATGACTGAGGTTTGTTTCTGTAACCCTGTTCTCTGCGAACATGACTGAGGTTTGATTCTGGACACCTTTGTGCTGGAACATGACTGTGTTTTGATTGTGGAATCATGGGTCCTGCAAACATGACTGAGGTTTGATTCTGGAACCATGTGTCCTGGGAATATGACTGAGGTTTGATTCTGGAAATCTGTGGCCTGGGAACTTGACTGAGGTTTGATGGCAGAAACCTGTGGACTGGCAACATGACTGAGGTTTGATTGTAGAACCCTGTGCCCTGGAAACATGACTGTGGCCTGGTACTGGAAACCCATGGCCTAGGAATTTGACATTGGTTTGATTCTGGAACCCTGTGACCTGGGAACATGACTGAGGTATGATTCTGGAAAACTGTGGCCGGGGACTTGACTGAGGTTTGATGGCAGAAATCTGTGGACTGGAAACATTACTGAGGTTTGATTGTAGAACCCTGTGCCCTGGAAACATGAGTGCGACGTGATACTTGAAACCCATGGCCTGGGAACTTGACATTGGTTTGATTCTGGAACCCTGTGCCCAGGAACAAGACTGAGGCGTGATTCTGGAATCCTGTGGCCTGGGAACATGACATCTGTTTAGATTGTGGAATACTGTGCCCTGGGAACCTGACTGAGGCTTGGTTCTGGAACCCTGTGGACTGGGAACATGACTGAGGTTTTACTCTGGAATCCTGTGGCCTGGAAACATGACATCAGTGGATTCTGGAACCCTGTGGCCTGGGAACATGAGAACGGTTTAATTCTGGAACCCTCTGACCTGGGAACATGTCTGAGGTTTGATGGTGGAAACCTGTGGCTTGGCAACATGACTGAGGTTTGTTTCTGGACACCTTTGTGCTGGGAACATGACTGTGTTTTGATTGTGGAATCATGGGTCCTGCAAACATGACAGAGGTTTGATTCTGGAACCAGGTGTCCTGGGAATATGACTGAGGTTTGATTCTGGAATTCTGTGGCCTGGGAACTTGACTGAGGTTTGATGGCAGAAACCTGTGGACTGGCAACATGACTGAGGTTTGATTGTAGAACCCTGTGCCCGGGAAACATGACTGTGGCCTGGTACTGGAAACCCATGGCCTAGGAATTTGACATTGGTTTGATTCTGGAACCCTGTGGCCTGGGAACATGACTGAGGTGTGATTCTGGAAAACTGTGGCCTGGGAATATGACTGAGGTTTGATTCTGGAAATCTGTGGCCTGGGAACTTGACTGAGGTTTGATGGTAGAAATCTGTGGACTGGCAACATGACTGAGGTTTGATTGTAGAACCCTGTGCCCTGGAAACATGACTGCGACCTGATACTTGAAACCCATGGCCTGGGAACTTGACATTGGTTTGATTCCGGAACCCTGTGGCCAGGAACAAGACTGAGGCGTGATTCTGGAATCCTGTGGCCTGGGAACATGACATCTGTTTAGATTGTGGAATACTGGGCCCTGGGAACCTGACTGAGGCTTGGTTCTGGAACCCTGTGGACTGGGAACATGACTGAGGTTTTATTCTGGAATCCTGTGGCCTGGGAACATGACATCAGTGGATTCTGGAACCCTGTGGCCTGGGAACATGAGAACGGTTTAATTCTGGAACCCTGTGGCCTGGGAACATGTCTGAGGTTTGATGGTGGAAACCTGTGGCTTGGCAACATGAATGAGGTTTGTTACTGGAACCCTCTTCCCTGGGAACATGACTGAGGTTTGATTCTGGACACCTTTGTCCTGGGAACATGACTGTGGTTTGATTGTGGAACCATGGGTCCTGCAAACATGACTGAGGTTTGATTCTGGAACCAGGTGTCCTGGGAATATGACTGAGGTTTGATTCTGGAAATCTGTGGCCTGGGAAATTGACTGAGGTTTGATGGCAGAAACCTGTGGACTGGCAACATGACAGAGGTTTGATTGTAGAAACCTGTTCCCTGGAAACATGACTGTGGCCTGGTACTGGAAACCCATGGCCTAGGAATTTGACATTGGCTTGATTCTGGAACCCTGTGGCCTGGGAACAGGATTGAGGCGTGATTCTGGAAACCTGTGGCCTGGGAACATGACATCTGTTTAGATTGTGGCATACTGTGCCCTGGGAACCGGACTGAAGGCTTGGTTCTGGAATCCTGTGGACTGGGAACAAGACTGAGGTTTGATTCTGGAACCATGTGGCCTGGGAATATGACTGATGTTAGATCGTGGAATCCTGTGGCCTGGGAACATGACATCGGTTTGGATTCTGGTACCCTGTTGCCTGGGAACATGAAATCGGTTTGATTGTGGAAACCTGTGGTCTGGGAATATGACTGAGGTTTGATGGTGGTACCGTCTGGCCTGGCAACATGACTGAGGTTTGATTCTGGATCCCTGTGGCCTGGGAACATGACTGAGGCGTGATTCTGGAATCCTGTGGCCTGGGAACATGACGTCTGTTTAGATTGTGGAATACTGTGCCCTGGGAATCTGACTGAGGCTTGGTTCTGGAACCCTGTGGACTGGGAAAATGACTGAGATTTTATTCTGGAATCCTGTGGCCTGGAAACATGACATCAGTGGATTCTTGAACCCTGTGGCCTGGGAACATGAGAACAGTTGGATTCTGGAACCCTGTGGCCTGGGAACATGTCTGAGGTTTGATGGTGGAAACCTGTGGCTTGGCAACATGAATGAGGTTTGTTACTGGAACCCTGTTCCCTGGGAATATGACTGAGGTTTGATTCTGGACACCTTTGTGCTGGGAACATGACTGTGTTTTGATTGTGGAACCATGGGTCCTGCAAACATGACTGAGGTTTTATTCTGGAACCATGTGTCCTGGGAATATGACTGAGGTTTGATTCTGGAAATCTGTGGCCTGGGAACTTGACTGAGGTTTGATGGCAGAAACCTGTGGACTGGCAACATGACTGAGGTTTGATTGTAGAACCCTGTGCCCTGGAAACATGACTCTTGCCTGGTACTGGAAACCCATGGCCTGGGAATTTGACATTGGTTTGATTCTGGAACCCTGTGGCCTGGGAACATGATTGAGGCGTGATTCTGGAAACCTGTGGCCTGGGAACATGACATCAGTTTAGATTGTGGCATACTGTGCCCTGGGAACCGGACTGAAGGCTTGGTTCTGGAATCCTGTGGACTGGGAACAAGACTGATGTTTGATTCTGGAACGATGTGGCCTGGGAATATGACTGATGTTAGATCGTGGAATCCTGTGGCCTGGGAACATGACATCGGTTTGGATTCTGGTACCCTGTTGCCTGGGAACATGAAATCGGTTTGATTGTGGAAACCTGTGGTCTGGGAATATGACTGAGGTTTGATGGTGGTACCCTCTGGCCTGGCAACATGACTGAGGTTTGATTCTGGATCCCTGTGGCCTGGGAACATGACTGAGGCGTGATTCTGGAATCCTGTGGCCTGGGAACATGACGTCTGTTTAGATTGTGGAATACTGTGCCCTGGGAATCTGACTGAGGCTTGGTTCTGGAACCCTGTGGACTGGGAACATGACTGAGGTTTGAATCTGGAATCCTGTAGCCTGCGAACATAACTGAGGATTGTTTCTGGAACCCTGTGGCCTGGGAACATGACATCAGTGGATTCTGGAACCCTGTGGCCTGGGAACATGAGAACGGTTTAATTCTGGAACCCTGTGACCTGGGAACATGTCTGAGGTTTGATGGTGGAAACCTGTGGCTTGGCAACATGACTGAGGTTTGTTTCTGTAACCCTGTTCTCTGCGAACATGACTGAGGTTTGATTCTGGACACCTTTGTGCTGGAACATGACTGTGTTTTGATTGTGGAATCATGGGTCCTGCAAACATGACTGAGGTTTGATTCTGGAACCATGTGTCCTGGGAATATGACTGAGGTATGATTCTGGAAATCTGTGGCCTGGGAACTTGACTGAGGTTTGATGGCAGAAACCTGTGGACTGGCAACATGACTGAGGTTTGATTGTAGAACCCTGTGCCCTGGAAACATGACTGTGGCCTGGTACTGGAAACCCATGGCCTAGGAATTTGACATTGGTTTGATTCTGGAACCCTGTGACCTGGGAACATGACTGAGGTATGATTCTGGAAAACTGTGGCCGGGGACTTGACTGAGGTTTGATGGCAGAAATCTGTGGACTGGAAACATTACTGAGGTTTGATTGTAGAACCCTGTGCCCTGGAAACATGAATGCGACCTGATACTTGAAACCCATGGCCTGGGAACTTGACATTGGTTTGATTCTGGAACCCTGTGCCCAGGAACAAGACTGAGGCGTGATTCTGGAATCCTGTGGCCTGGGAACATGACATCTGTTTAGATTGTGGAATACTGTGCCCTGGGAACCTGACTGAGGCTTGGTTCTGGAACCCTGTGGACTGGGAACATGACTGAGGTTTTACTCTGGAATCCTGTGGCCTGGGAACATGACATCAGTGGATTCTGGAACCCTGTGGCCTGGGAACATGAGAACGGTTGGATTCTGGAAACCTGTGGCCTGGGAACATGTCTGAGGTTTGATGGTGGAAACCTGTGGCTTGGCAACATGACTGAGGTTTGTTACTGGAACCCTGTTCCCTGGGAACATGACTGAGGTTTGATTCTGGACACCTTTGTCCTGGGAACATGACTGTGGTTTGATTGTGGAACCATGGGTCCTGCAAACATGACTGAGGTTTGATTCTGGAACCATGTGTCCTGGGAATATGACTGAGGTTTGATTCTGGAAATCTGTGGCCTGGGAACATGACTGAGGTTTGATTCTGGAACCCTGTAGCCTGCGAACATAACTGAGGATTGTTTCTGGAATCCTGTGGCCTGGGAACATGACATCAGTGGATTCTGGAACCCTGTGGCCTGGGAACATGAGAACGGTTTAATTCTGGAACCCTCTGACCTGGGAACATGTCTGAGGTTTGATGGTGGAAACCTGTGGCTTGGCAACATGACTGAGGTTTGTTTCTGGACACCTTTGTGCTGGGAACATGACTGTGTTTTGATTGTGGAATCATGGGTCCTGCAAACATGACAGAGGTTTGATTCTGGAACCAGGTGTCCTGGGAATATGACTGAGGTTTGATTCTGGAATTCTGTGGCCTGGGAACTTGACTGAGGTTTGATGGCAGAAACCTGTGGACTGGCAACATGACTGAGGTTTGATTGTAGAACCCTGTGCCCGGGAAACATGACTGTGGCCTGGTACTGGAAACCCATGGCCTAGGAATTTGACATTGGTTTGATTCTGGAACCCTGTGGCCTGGGAACATGACTGAGGTGTGATTCTGGAAAACTGTGGCCTGGGAATATGACTGAGGTTTGATTCTGGAAATCTGTGGCCTGGGAACTTGACTGAGGTTTGATGGTAGAAATCTGTGGACTGGCAACATGACTGAGGTTTGATTGTAGAACCCTGTGCCCTGGAAACATGACTGCGACCTGATACTTGAAACCCATGGCCTGGGAACTTGACATTGGTTTGATTCCGGAACCCTGTGGCCAGGAACAAGACTGAGGCGTGATTCTGGAATCCTGTGGCCTGGGAACATGACATCTGTTTAGATTGTGGAATACTGGGCCCTGGGAACCTGACTGAGGCTTGGTTCTGGAACCCTGTGGACTGGGAACATGACTGAGGTTTTATTCTGGAATCCTGTGGCCTGGGAACATGACATCAGTGGATTCTGGAACCCTGTGGCCTGGGAACATGAGAACGGTTTAATTCTGGAACCCTGTGGCCTGGGAACATGTCTGAGGTTTGATGGTGGAAACCTGTGGCTTGGCAACATGAATGAGGTTTGTTACTGGAACCCTCTTCCCTGGGAACATGACTGAGGTTTGATTCTGGACACCTTTGTCCTGGGAACATGACTGTGGTTTGATTGTGGAACCATGGGTCCTGCAAACATGACTGAGGTTTGATTCTGGAACCAGGTGTCCTGGGAATATGACTGAGGTTTGATTCTGGAAATCTGTGGCCTGGGAAATTGACTGAGGTTTGATGGCAGAAACCTGTGGACTGGCAACATGACAGAGGTTTGATTGTAGAAACCTGTTCCCTGGAAACATGACTGTGGCCTGGTACTGGAAACCCATGGCCTAGGAATTTGACATTGGCTTGATTCTGGAACCCTGTGGCCTGGGAACAGGATTGAGGCGTGATTCTGGAAACCTGTGGCCTGGGAACATGACATCTGTTTAGATTGTGGCATACTGTGCCCTGGGAACCGGACTGAAGGCTTGGTTCTGGAATCCTGTGGACTGGGAACAAGACTGAGGTTTGATTCTGGAACCATGTGGCCTGGGAATATGACTGATGTTAGATCGTGGAATCCTGTGGCCTGGGAACATGACATCGGTTTGGATTCTGGTACCCTGTTGCCTGGGAACATGAAATCGGTTTGATTGTGGAAACCTGTGGTCTGGGAATATGACTGAGGTTTGATGGTGGTACCGTCTGGCCTGGCAACATGACTGAGGTTTGATTCTGGATCCCTGTGGCCTGGGAACATGACTGAGGCGTGATTCTGGAATCCTGTGGCCTGGGAACATGACGTCTGTTTAGATTGTGGAATACTGTGCCCTGGGAATCTGACTGAGGCTTGGTTCTGGAACCCTGTGGACTGGGAAAATGACTGAGATTTTATTCTGGAATCCTGTGGCCTGGAAACATGACATCAGTGGATTCTTGAACCCTGTGGCCTGGGAACATGAGAACAGTTGGATTCTGGAACCCTGTGGCCTGGGAACATGTCTGAGGTTTGATGGTGGAAACCTGTGGCTTGGCAACATGAATGAGGTTTGTTACTGGAACCCTGTTCCCTGGGAATATGACTGAGGTTTGATTCTGGACACCTTTGTGCTGGGAACATGACTGTGTTTTGATTGTGGAACCATGGGTCCTGCAAACATGACTGAGGTTTTATTCTGGAACCATGTGTCCTGGGAATATGACTGAGGTTTGATTCTGGAAATCTGTGGCCTGGGAACTTGACTGAGGTTTGATGGCAGAAACCTGTGGACTGGCAACATGACTGAGGTTTGATTGTAGAACCCTGTGCCCTGGAAACATGACTCTTGCCTGGTACTGGAAACCCATGGCCTGGGAATTTGACATTGGTTTGATTCTGGAACCCTGTGGCCTGGGAACATGATTGAGGCGTGATTCTGGAAACCTGTGGCCTGGGAACATGACATCAGTTTAGATTGTGGCATACTGTGCCCTGGGAACCGGACTGAAGGCTTGGTTCTGGAATCCTGTGGACTGGGAACAAGACTGATGTTTGATTCTGGAACGATGTGGCCTGGGAATATGACTGATGTTAGATCGTGGAATCCTGTGGCCTGGGAACATGACATCGGTTTGGATTCTGGTACCCTGTTGCCTGGGAACATGAAATCGGTTTGATTGTGGAAACCTGTGGTCTGGGAATATGACTGAGGTTTGATGGTGGTACCCTCTGGCCTGGCAACATGACTGAGGTTTGATTCTGGATCCCTGTGGCCTGGGAACATGACTGAGGCGTGATTCTGGAATCCTGTGGCCTGGGAACATGACGTCTGTTTAGATTGTGGAATACTGTGCCCTGGGAATCTGACTGAGGCTTGGTTCTGGAACCCTGTGGACTGGGAACATGACTGAGGTTTGAATCTGGAATCCTGTAGCCTGCGAACATAACTGAGGATTGTTTCTGGAACCCTGTGGCCTGGGAACATGACATCAGTGGATTCTGGAACCCTGTGGCCTGGGAACATGAGAACGGTTTAATTCTGGAACCCTGTGACCTGGGAACATGTCTGAGGTTTGATGGTGGAAACCTGTGGCTTGGCAACATGACTGAGGTTTGTTTCTGTAACCCTGTTCTCTGCGAACATGACTGAGGTTTGATTCTGGACACCTTTGTGCTGGAACATGACTGTGTTTTGATTGTGGAATCATGGGTCCTGCAAACATGACTGAGGTTTGATTCTGGAACCATGTGTCCTGGGAATATGACTGAGGTTTGATTCTGGAAATCTGTGGCCTGGGAACTTGACTGAGGTTTGATGGCAGAAACCTGTGGACTGGCAACATGACTGAGGTTTGATTGTAGAACCCTGTGCCCTGGAAACATGACTGTGGCCTGGTACTGGAAACCCATGGCCTAGGAATTTGACATTGGTTTGATTCTGGAACCCTGTGACCTGGGAACATGACTGAGGTATGATTCTGGAAAACTGTGGCCGGGGACTTGACTGAGGTTTGATGGCAGAAATCTGTGGACTGGAAACATTACTGAGGTTTGATTGTAGAACCCTGTGCCCTGGAAACATGAATGCGACCTGATACTTGAAACCCATGGCCTGGGAACTTGACATTGGTTTGATTCTGGAACCCTGTGCCCAGGAACAAGACTGAGGCGTGATTCTGGAATCCTGTGGCCTGGGAACATGACATCTGTTTAGATTGTGGAATACTGTGCCCTGGGAACCTGACTGAGGCTTGGTTCTGGAACCCTGTGGACTGGGAACATGACTGAGGTTTTACTCTGGAATCCTGTGGCCTGGGAACATGACATCAGTGGATTCTGGAACCCTGTGGCCTGGGAACATGAGAACGGTTGGATTCTGGAAACCTGTGGCCTGGGAACATGTCTGAGGTTTGATGGTGGAAACCTGTGGCTTGGCAACATGACTGAGGTTTGTTACTGGAACCCTGTTCCCTGGGAACATGACTGAGGTTTGATTCTGGACACCTTTGTCCTGGGAACATGACTGTGGTTTGATTGTGGAACCATGGGTCCTGCAAACATGACTGAGGTTTGATTCTGGAACCATGTGTCCTGGGAATATGACTGAGGTTTGATTCTGGAAATCTGTGGCCTGGGAACATGACTGAGGTTTGATTCTGGAACCCTGTAGCCTGCGAACATAACTGAGGATTGTTTCTGGAATCCTGTGGCCTGGGAACATGACATCAGTGGATTCTGGAACCCTGTGGCCTGGGAACATGAGAACGGTTTAATTCTGGAACCCTCTGACCTGGGAACATGTCTGAGGTTTGATGGTGGAAACCTGTGGCTTGGCAACATGACTGAGGTTTGTTTCTGGACACCTTTGTGCTGGGAACATGACTGTGTTTTGATTGTGGAATCATGGGTCCTGCAAACATGACAGAGGTTTGATTCTGGAACCAGGTGTCCTGGGAATATGACTGAGGTTTGATTCTGGAATTCTGTGGCCTGGGAACTTGACTGAGGTTTGATGGCAGAAACCTGTGGACTGGCAACATGACTGAGGTTTGATTGTAGAACCCTGTGCCCGGGAAACATGACTGTGGCCTGGTACTGGAAACCCATGGCCTAGGAATTTGACATTGGTTTGATTCTGGAACCCTGTGGCCTGGGAACATGACTGAGGTGTGATTCTGGAAAACTGTGGCCTGGGAATATGACTGAGGTTTGATTCTGGAAATCTGTGGCCTGGGAACTTGACTGAGGTTTGATGGTAGAAATCTGTGGACTGGCAACATGACTGAGGTTTGATTGTAGAACCCTGTGCCCTGGAAACATGACTGCGACCTGATACTTGAAACCCATGGCCTGGGAACTTGACATTGGTTTGATTCCGGAACCCTGTGGCCAGGAACAAGACTGAGGCGTGATTCTGGAATCCTGTGGCCTGGGAACATGACATCTGTTTAGATTGTGGAATACTGGGCCCTGGGAACCTGACTGAGGCTTGGTTCTGGAACCCTGTGGACTGGGAACATGACTGAGGCTTTATTCTGGAATCCTGTGGCCTGGGAACATGACATCAGTGGATTCTGGAACCCTGTGGCCTGGGAACATGAGAACGGTTTAATTCTGGAACCCTGTGGCCTGGGAACATGTCTGAGGTTTGATGGTGGAAACCTGTGGCTTGGCAACATGAATGAGGTTTGTTACTGGAACCCTCTTCCCTGGGAACATGACTGAGGTTTGATTCTGGACACCTTTGTCCTGGGAACATGACTGTGGTTTGATTGTGGAACCATGGGTCCTGCAAACATGACTGAGGTTTGATTCTGGAACCAGGTGTCCTGGGAATATGACTGAGGTTTGATTCTGGAAATCTGTGGCCTGGGAAATTGACTGAGGTTTGATGGCAGAAACCTGTGGACTGGCAACATGACAGAGGTTTGATTGTAGAAACCTGTTCCCTGGAAACATGACTGTGGCCTGGTACTGGAAACCCATGGCCTAGGAATTTGACATTGGCTTGATTCTGGAACCCTGTGGCCTGGGAACAGGATTGAGGCGTGATTCTGGAAACCTGTGGCCTGGGAACATGACATCTGTTTAGATTGTGGCATACTGTGCCCTGGGAACCGGACTGAAGGCTTGGTTCTGGAATCCTGTGGACTGGGAACAAGACTGAGGTTTGATTCTGGAACCATGTGGCCTGGGAATATGACTGATGTTAGATCGTGGAATCCTGTGGCCTGGGAACATGACATCGGTTTGGATTCTGGTACCCTGTTGCCTGGGAACATGAAATCGGTTTGATTGTGGAAACCTGTGGTCTGGGAATATGACTGAGGTTTGATGGTGGTACCGTCTGGCCTGGCAACATGACTGAGGTTTGATTCTGGATCCCTGTGGCCTGGGAACATGACTGAGGCGTGATTCTGGAATCCTGTGGCCTGGGAACATGACGTCTGTTTAGATTGTGGAATACTGTGCCCTGGGAATCTGACTGAGGCTTGGTTCTGGAACCCTGTGGACTGGGAAAATGACTGAGATTTTATTCTGGAATCCTGTGGCCTGGAAACATGACATCAGTGGATTCTTGAACCCTGTGGCCTGGGAACATGAGAACAGTTGGATTCTGGAACCCTGTGGCCTGGGAACATGTCTGAGGTTTGATGGTGGAAACCTGTGGCTTGGCAACATGAATGAGGTTTGTTACTGGAACCCTGTTCCCTGGGAATATGACTGAGGTTTGATTCTGGACACCTTTGTCCTGGGAACATGACTGTGGTTTGATTGTGGAACCATGGGTCCTGCAAACATGACTGAGGTTTGATTCTGGAAATCTGTGGCCTGGGAACTTGACTGAGGTTTGATGGCAGAAACCTGTGGACTGGCAACATGACTGAGGTTTGATTGTAGAACCCTGTGCCCTGGAAACATGACTGTGGCCTGGTACTGGAAACCCATGGCCTAAGAATTTGACATTGGTTTGATTCTGGAACCCTGTGGCCTTGGAACATGACTGAGGCGTGATTCTGGAAAACTGTGGCCTGGGAATATGACTGAGGTTTCTTTCTGGAAATCTGTGGCCTGGGAACTTGACTGAGGTTTGATGGCAGAAACCTGTGGACTGGCAACATGACTGAGGTTTGATTGTAGAACCCTGTGCCCTGGAAACATGACTGTGGCCTGTTACTGGAAACCCATGGCCTAGGAATTTGACATTGGTTTGATTCTGGAACCCTGTGGCCTGGGAACATGACTGAGGCGTGATTCTGGAAAACTGTGGCCTGGGAATATGACTGAGGTTTGATTCTGGAAATCTGTGGCCTGGGAACTTGACTGAGGTTTGATGGCAGAAACCTGTGGACTGGCAACATGACTGAGGTTTGATTGTAGAACCCTGTGCCCTGGAATCATGACTGCGACCTGATACTTGAAACCCATGGCCTGGGAACTTGACATTGGTTTGATTCCGGAACCCTGTGGCCAGGAACAAGACTGAGGCGTGATTCTGGAATCCTGTGGCCTGGGAACATGACATCTGTTTAGATTGTGGCATACTGGGCCCTGGGAACCTGACTGAGGATTGGTTCTGGAATCCTGTGGACTGGGAACAAGACTGAGGTTTGATTCTGGAACCATGTGGCCTGGGAATATGACTGAGGTTTGATTCTGGAAATCTGTGGCCTGGGAACTTGACTGAGGTTTGATGGCCGAAACCTGTGGACTGGCAACATGACTGAGGTTTGATTGTAGAACCCTGTGCCCTGGAAACATGACTGTGGCCTGGTACTGGAAACCCATGGCCTAGGAATTTGACATTGGTTTGATTCTGGAACCCTGTGTCCTGGGAAAATGACTGAGGTTTGATTCTGGTAAACTGTGGCCGGGGACTTGACTGAGGTTTGATGGCAGAAATCTGTGGACTGGAAACATTACTGAAGTTTGATTGTAGAACCCTGTGCCCTGGAAACATGACTGCGACCTGATACTTGAAACCCACGGCCTGGGAACTTGACATTGGTTTGATTCTGGAAGCCTTTGGTCTGGAAGAAGAGTGAGGCGTGATTCTGGAATCCTGTGGCCTGGGAATATGACTTCTGTTTAGATTGTGGAATACTGTGCCCTGGGAACCTGACTGAGGCTTGGTTCTGAAACCCTGTGGACTGGGAACATGACTGAGGTTTTATTCTGGAATCCTGTGGCCTGGGAACATGACATCAGTGGATTCTTGAAACCTGTGGCCTAGGAACATGAGAACGGTTGGATTCTGGAACCCTGTGGCCTGGGAACATGTCTGAGGTTTGATGGTGGAAACCTGTGGCTTGGCAACATGACTGAGGTTTGTTACTGGAACCCTGTTGCCTGGGAACATGACTGAGGTTTGATTCTGGACACCTTTGTGCTGGGAACATGACTGTGTTTTGATTGTGGAACCATGGGTCCTGCAAACATGACTGAGGTTTTATTCTGGAACCATGTGTCCTGGGAATATGACTGAGGTTTGATTCTGGAAATCTGTGGCCTGGGAACTTGACTGAGGTTTGATGGCAGAAACCTGTGGACTGGCAACATGACTGAGGTTTGATTGTAGAACCCTGTGCCCTGGAAACATGACTCTTGCCTGGTACTGGAAACCCATGGCCTGGGAATTTGACATTGGTTTGATTCTGGAACCCTGTGGCCTGGGAACATGATTGAGGCGTGATTCTGGAAACCTGTGGCCTGGGAACATGACATCAGTTTAGATTGTGGCATACTGTGCCCTGGGAACCGGACTGAAGGCTTGGTTCTGGAATCCTGTGGACTGGGAACAAGACTGATGTTTGATTCTGGAACCATGTGGCCTGGGAATATGACTGATGTTAGATCGTGGAATCCTGTGGCCTGGGAACATGACATCGGTTTGGATTCTGGTACCCTGTTGCCTGGGAACATGAAATCGGTTTGATTGTGGAAACCTGTGGTCTGGGAATATGACTGAGGTTTGATGGTGGTACCCTCTGGCCTGGCAACATGACTGAGGTTTGATTCTGGATCCCTGTGGCCTGGGAACATGACTGAGGCGTGATTCTGGAATCCTGTGGCCTGGGAACATGACGTCTGTTTAGATTGTGGAATACTGTGCCCTGGGAATCTGACTGAGGCTTGGTTCTGGAACCCTGTGGACTGGGAACATGACTGAGGTTTGAATCTGGAATCCTGTAGCCTGCGAACATAACTGAGGATTGTTTCTGGAACCCTGTGGCCTGGGAACATGACATCAGTGGATTCTGGAACCCTGTGGCCTGGGAACATGAGAACGGTATAATTCTGGAACCCTGTGACCTGGGAACATGTCTGAGGTTTGATGGTGGAAACCTGTGGCTTGGCAACATGACTGAGGTTTGTTTCTGTAACCCTGTTCTCTGCGAACATGACTGAGGTTTGATTCTGGACACCTTTGTGCTGGGAACATGACTGTGTTTTGATTGTGGAATCATGGGTCCTGCAAACATGACTGAGGTTTGATTCTGGAACCATGTGTCCTGGGAATATGACTGAGGTTTGATTCTGGAAATCTGTGGCCTGGGAACTTGACTGAGGTTTGATGGCAGAAACCTGTGGACTGGCAACATGACTGAGGTTTGATTGTAGAACCCTGTGCCCTGGAAACATGACTGTGGCCTGGTACTGGAAACCCATGGCCTAGGAATTTGACATTGGTTTGATTCTGGAACCCTGTGACCTGGGAACATGACTGAGGTATGATTCTGGAAAACTGTGGCCGGGGACTTGACTGAGGTTTGATGGCAGAAATCTGTGGACTGGAAACATTACTGAGGTTTGATTGTAGAACCCTGTGCCCTGGAAACATGAGTGCGACGTGATACTTGAAACCCATGGCCTGGGAACTTGACATTGGTTTGATTCTGGAACCCTGTGCCCAGGAACAAGACTGAGGCGTGATTCTGGAATCCTGTGGCCTGGGAACATGACATCTGTTTAGATTGTGGAATACTGTGCCCTGGGAACCTGACTGAGGCTTGGTTCTGGAACCCTGTGGACTGGGAACATGACTGAGGTTTTACTCTGGAATCCTGTGGCCTGGGAACATGACATCAGTGGATTCTGGAACCCTGTGGCCTGGGAACATGAGAACGGTTGGATTCTGGAAACCTGTGGCCTGGGAACATGTCTGAGGTTTGATGGTGGAAACCTGTGGCTTGGCAACATGACTGAGGTTTGTTACTGGAACCCTGTTCCCTGGGAACATGACTGAGGTTTGATTCTGGACACCTTTGTCCTGGGAACATGACTGTGGTTTGATTGTGGAACCATGGGTCCTGCAAACATGACTGAGGTTTGATTCTGGAACCATGTGTCCTGGGAATATGACTGAGGTTTGATTCTGGAAATCTGTGGCCTGGGAACATGACTGAGGTTTGATTCTGGAACCCTGTAGCCTGCGAACATAACTGAGGATTGTTTCTGGAATCCTGTGGCCTGGGAACATGACATCAGTGGATTCTGGAACCCTGTGGCCTGGGAACATGAGAACGGTTTAATTCTGGAACCCTCTGACCTGGGAACATGTCTGAGGTTTGATGGTGGAAACCTGTGGCTTGGCAACATGACTGAGGTTTGTTTCTGGACACCTTTGTGCTGGGAACATGACTGTGTTTTGATTGTGGAATCATGGGTCCTGCAAACATGACAGAGGTTTGATTCTGGAACCAGGTGTCCTGGGAATATGACTGAGGTTTGATTCTGGAATTCTGTGGCCTGGGAACTTGACTGAGGTTTGATGGCAGAAACCTGTGGACTGGCAACATGACTGAGGTTTGATTGTAGAACCCTGTGCCCGGGAAACATGACTGTGGCCTGGTACTGGAAACCCATGGCCTAGGAATTTGACATTGGTTTGATTCTGGAACCCTGTGGCCTGGGAACATGACTGAGGCGTGATTCTGGAAAACTGTGGCCTGGGAATATGACTGAGGTTTGATTCTGGAAATCTGTGGCCTGGGAACTTGACTGAGGTTTGATGGTAGAAATCTGTGGACTGGCAACATGACTGAGGTTTGATTGTAGAACCCTGTGCCCTGGAAACATGAATGCGACCTGATACTTGAAACCCATGGCCTGGGAACTTGACATTGGTTTGATTCCGGAACCCTGTGGCCAGGAACAAGACTGAGGCGTGATTCTGGAATCCTGTGGCCTGGGAACATGACATCTGTTTAGATTGTGGAATACTGGGCCCTGGGAACCTGACTGAGGCTTGGTTCTGGAACCCTGTGGACTGGGAACATGACTGAGGTTTTATTCTGGAATCCTGTGGCCTGGGAACATGACATCAGTGGATTCTGGAACCCTGTGGCCTGGGAACATGAGAACGGTTGGATTCTGGAACCCTGTGGCCTGGGAACATGTCTGAGGTTTGATGGTGGAAACCTGTGGCTTGGCAACATGAATGAGGTTTGTTACTGGAACCCTCTTCCCTGGGAACATGACTGAGGTTTGATTCTGGACACCTTTGTCCTGGGAACATGACTGTGGTTTGATTGTGGAACCATGGGTCCTGCAAACATGACTGAGGTTTTATTCTGGAACCAGGTGTCCTGGGAATATGACTGAGGTTTGATTCTGGAAATCTGTGGCCTGGGAAATTGACTGAGGTTTGATGGCAGAAACCTGTGGACTGGCAACATGACAGAGGTTTGATTGTAGAAACCTGTGCCCTGGAAACATGACTGTGGCCTGGTACTGGAAACCCATGGCCTAGGAATTTGACATTGGCTTGATTCTGGAACCCTGTGGCCTGGGAACATGATTTAGGCCTGATTGTGGAAACCTGTGGCCTGGGAACATGACATCTGTTTAGATTGTGGCATACTGTGCCCTGGGAACCGGACTGAAGGCTTGGTTCTGGAATCCTGTGGACTGGGAACAAGACTGAGGTTTGATTCTGGAACCATGTGGCCTGGGAATATGACTGATGTTAGATCTTGGAATCCTGTGGCCTGGGAACATGACATCGGTTTGGATTCTGGTACCCTGTTGCCTGGGAACATGAAATCGGTTTGATTGTGGAAACCTGTGGTCTGGGAATATGACTGAGGTTTGATGGTGGTACCCTCTGGCCTGGCAACATGACTGAGGTTTGATTCTGGATCCCTGTGGCCTGGGAACATGACTGAGGCGTGATTCTGGAATCCTGTGGCCTGGGAACATGACGTCTGTTTAGATTGTGGAATACTGTGCCCTGGGAATCTGACTGAGGCTTGGTTCTGGAACCCTGTGGACTGGGAACATGACTGAGGTTTGAATCTGGAATCCTGTAGCCTGCGAACATAACTGAGGATTGTTTCTGGAACCCTGTGGCCTGGGAACATGACATCAGTGGATTCTGGAACCCTGTGGCCTGGGAACATGAGAACGGTATAATTCTGGAACCCTGTGACCTGGGAACATGTCTGAGGTTTGATGGTGGAAACCTGTGGCTTGGCAACATGACTGAGGTTTGTTTCTGTAACCCTGTTCTCTGCGAACATGACTGAGGTTTGATTCTGGACACCTTTGTGCTGGGAACATGACTGTGTTTTGATTGTGGAATCATGGGTCCTGCAAACATGACTGAGGTTTGATTCTGGAACCATGTGTCCTGGGAATATGACTGAGGTTTGATTCTGGAAATCTGTGGCCTGGGAACTTGACTGAGGTTTGATGGCAGAAACCTGTGGACTGGCAACATGACTGAGGTTTGATTGTAGAACCCTGTGCCCTGGAAACATGACTGTGGCCTGGTACTGGAAACCCATGGCCTAGGAATTTGACATTGGTTTGATTCTGGAACCCTGTGACCTGGGAACATGACTGAGGTATGATTCTGGAAAACTGTGGCCGGGGACTTGACTGAGGTTTGATGGCAGAAATCTGTGGACTGGAAACATTACTGAGGTTTGATTGTAGAACCCTGTGCCCTGGAAACATGAGTGCGACGTGATACTTGAAACCCATGGCCTGGGAACTTGACATTGGTTTGATTCTGGAACCCTGTGGCCAGGAACAAGACTGAGGCATGATTCTGGAATCCTGTGGCCTGGGAACATGACATCTGTTTAGATTGTGGAATACTGTGCCCTGGGAACCTGACTGAGGCTTGGTTCTGGAACCCTGTGGACTGGGAACATGACTGAGGTTTTATTCTGGAATCCTGTGGCCTGGGAACATGACATCAGTGGATTCTGGAACCCTGTGGCCTGGGAACATGAGAACGGTTGGATTCTGGAAACCTGTGTCCTGGGAACATGTCTGAGGTTTGATGGTGGAAACCTGTGGCTTGGCAACATGAATGAGGTTTGTTACTGGAACCCTGTTCCCTGGGAACATGACTGAGGTTTGATTCTGGACACCTTTGTCCTGGGAACATGACTGTGGTTTGATTGTGGAACCATGGGTCCTGCAAACATGACTGAGGTTTGATTCTGGAACCATGTGTCCTGGGAATATGACTGAGGTTTGATTCTGGAAATCTGTGGCCTGGGAACATGACTGAGGTTTGATTCTGGAACCCTGTAGCCTGCGAATATAACTGAGGATTGTTTCTGGAATCCTGTGGCCTGGGAACATGACATCAGTGGATTCTGGAACCCTGTGGCCTGGGAACATGAGAACGGTTTAATTCTGGAACCCTCTGACCTGGGAACATGTCTGAGGTTTGATGGTGGAAACCTGTGGCTTGGCAACATGACTGAGGTTTGTTTCTGGACACCTTTGTGCTGGGAACATGACTGTGTTTTGATTGTGGAATCATGGGTCCTGCAAACATGACAGAGGTTTGATTCTGGAACCAGGTGTCCTGGGAATATGACTGAGGTTTGATTCTGGAATTCTGTGGCCTGGGAACTTGACTGAGGTTTGATGGCAGAAACCTGTGGACTGGCAACATGACTGAGGTTTGATTGTAGAACCCTGTGCCCGGGAAACATGACTGTGGCCTGGTACTGGAAACCCATGGCCTAGGAATTTGACATTGGTTTGATTCTGGAACCCTGTGGCCTGGGAACATGACTGAGGTGTGATTCTGGAAAACTGTGGCCTGGGAATATGACTGAGGTTTGATTCTGGAAATCTGTGGCCTGGGAACTTGACTGAGGTTTGATGGTAGAAATCTGTGGACTGGCAACATGACTGAGGTTTGATTGTAGAACCCTGTGCCCTGGAAACATGACTGCGACCTGATACTTGAAACCCATGCCCTGGGAACTTGACATTGGTTTGATTCCGGAACCCTGTGGCCAGGAACAAGACTGAGGCGTGATTCTGGAATCCTGTGGCCTGGGAACATGACATCTGTTTAGATTGTGGAATACTGGGCCCTGGGAACCTGACTGAGGCTTGGTTCTGGAACCCTGTGGACTGGGAACATGACTGAGGTTTTATTCTGGAATCCTGTGGCCTGGGAACATGACATCAGTGGATTCTGGAACCCTGTGGCCTGGGAACATGAGAACGGTTTAATTCTGGAACCCTGTGGCCTGGGAACATGTCTGAGGTTTGATGGTGGAAACCTGTGGCTTGGCAACATGAATGAGGTTTGTTACTGGAACCCTCTTCCCTGGGAACATGACTGAGGTTTGATTCTGGACACCTTTGTCCTGGGAACATGACTGTGGTTTGATTGTGGAACCATGGGTCCTGCAAACATGACTGAGGTTTGATTCTGGAACCAGGTGTCCTGGGAATATGACTGAGGTTTGATTCTGGAAATCTGTGGCCTGGGAAATTGACTGAGGTTTGATGGCAGAAACCTGTGGACTGGCAACATGACAGAGGTTTGATTGTAGAAACCTGTTCCCTGGAAACATGACTGTGGCCTGGTACTGGAAACCCATGGCCTAGGAATTTGACATTGGCTTGATTCTGGAACCCTGTGGCCTGGGAACAGGATTGAGGCGTGATTCTGGAAACCTGTGGCCTGGGAACATGACATCTGTTTAGATTGTGGCATACTGTGCCCTGGGAACCGGACTGAAGGCTTGGTTCTGGAATCCTGTGGACTGGGAACAAGACTGAGGTTTGATTCTGGAACCATGTGGCCTGGGAATATGACTGATGTTAGATCGTGGAATCCTGTGGCCTGGGAACATGACATCGGTTTGGATTCTGGTACCCTGTTGCCTGGGAACATGAAATCGGTTTGATTGTGGAAACCTGTGGTCTGGGAATATGACTGAGGTTTGATGGTGGTACCGTCTGGCCTGGCAACATGACTGAGGTTTGATTCTGGATCCCTGTGGCCTGGGAACATGACTGAGGCGTGATTCTGGAATCCTGTGGCCTGGGAACATGACGTCTGTTTAGATTGTGGAATACTGTGCCCTGGGAATCTGACTGAGGCTTGGTTCTGGAACCCTGTGGACTGGGAAAATGACTGAGATTTTATTCTGGAATCCTGTGGCCTGGAAACATGACATCAGTGGATTCTTGAACCCTGTGGCCTGGGAACATGAGAACAGTTGGATTCTGGAACCCTGTGGCCTGGGAACATGTCTGAGGTTTGATGGTGGAAACCTGTGGCTTGGCAACATGAATGAGGTTTGTTACTGGAACCCTGTTCCCTGGGAATATGACTGAGGTTTGATTCTGGACACCTTTGTGCTGGGAACATGACTGTGTTTTGATTGTGGAACCATGGGTCCTGCAAACATGACTGAGGTTTTATTCTGGAACCATGTGTCCTGGGAATATGACTGAGGTTTGATTCTGGAAATCTGTGGCCTGGGAACTTGACTGAGGTTTGATGGCAGAAACCTGTGGACTGGCAACATGACTGAGGTTTGATTGTAGAACCCTGTGCCCTGGAAACATGACTCTTGCCTGGTACTGGAAACCCATGGCCTGGGAATTTGACATTGGTTTGATTCTGGAACCCTGTGGCCTGGGAACATGATTGAGGCGTGATTCTGGAAACCTGTGGCCTGGGAACATGACATCAGTTTAGATTGTGGCATACTGTGCCCTGGGAACCGGACTGAAGGCTTGGTTCTGGAATCCTGTGGACTTGGAACAAGACTGATGTTTGATTCTGGAACCATGTGGCCTGGGAATATGACTGATGTTAGATCGTGGAATCCTGTGGCCTGGGAACATGACATCGGTTTGGATTCTGGTACCCTGTTGCCTGGGAATATGAAATCGGTTTGATTGTGGAAACCTGTGGTCTGGGAATATGACTGAGGTTTGATGGTGGTACCCTCTGGCCTGGCAACATGACTGAGGTTTGATTCTGGATCCCTGTGGCCTGGGAACATGACTGAGGCGTGATTCTGGAATCCTGTGGCCTGGGAACATGACGTCTGTTTAGATTGTGGAATACTGTGCCCTGGGAATCTGACTGAGGCTTGGTTCTGGAACCCTGTGGACTGGGAACATGACTGAGGTTTGAATCTGGAATCCTGTAGCCTGCGAACATAACTGAGGATTGTTTCTGGAACCCTGTGGCCTGGGAACATGACATCAGTGGATTCTGGAACCCTGTGGCCTGGGAACATGAGAACGGTTTAATTCTGGAACCCTGTGACCTGGGAACATGTCTGAGGTTTGATGGTGGAAACCTGTGGCTTGGCAACATGACTGAGGTTTGTTTCTGTAACCCTGTTCTCTGCGAACATGACTGAGGTTTGATTCTGGACACCTTTGTGCTGGAACATGACTGTGTTTTGATTGTGGAATCATGGGTCCTGCAAACATGACTGAGGTTTGATTCTGGAACCATGTGTCCTGGGAATATGACTGAGGTTTGATTCTGGAAATCTGTGGCCTGGGAACTTGACTGAGGTTTGATGGCAGAAACCTGTGGACTGGCAACATGACTGAGGTTTGATTGTAGAACCCTGTGCCCTGGAAACATGACTGTGGCCTGGTACTGGAAACCCATGGCCTAGGAATTTGACATTGGTTTGATTCTGGAACCCTGTGACCTGGGAACATGACTGAGGTATGATTCTGGAAAACTGTGGCCGGGGACTTGACTGAGGTTTGATGGCAGAAATCTGTGGACTGGAAACATTACTGAGGTTTGATTGTAGAACCCTGTGCCCTGGAAACATGAGTGCGACGTGATACTTGAAACCCATGGCCTGGGAACTTGACATTGGTTTGATTCTGGAACCCTGTGCCCAGGAACAAGACTGAGGCGTGATTCTGGAATCCTGTGGCCTGGGAACATGACATCTGTTTAGATTGTGGAATACTGTGCCCTGGGAACCTGACTGAGGCTTGGTTCTGGAACCCTGTGGACTGGGAACATGACTGAGGTTTTACTCTGGAATCCTGTGGCCTGGAAACATGACATCAGTGGATTCTGGAACCCTGTGGCCTGGGAACATGAGAACGGTTTAATTCTGGAACCCTCTGACCTGGGAACATGTCTGAGGTTTGATGGTGGAAACCTGTGGCTTGGCAACATGACTGAGGTTTGTTTCTGGACACCTTTGTGCTGGGAACATGACTGTGTTTTGATTGTGGAATCATGGGTCCTGCAAACATGACAGAGGTTTGATTCTGGAACCAGGTGTCCTGGGAATATGACTGAGGTTTGATTCTGGAATTCTGTGGCCTGGGAACTTGACTGAGGTTTGATGGCAGAAACCTGTGGACTGGCAACATGACTGAGGTTTGATTGTAGAACCCTGTGCCCGGGAAACATGACTGTGGCCTGGTACTGGAAACCCATGGCCTAGGAATTTGACATTGGTTTGATTCTGGAACCCTGTGGCCTGGGAACATGACTGAGGTGTGATTCTGGAAAACTGTGGCCTGGGAATATGACTGAGGTTTGATTCTGGAAATCTGTGGCCTGGGAACTTGACTGAGGTTTGATGGTAGAAATCTGTGGACTGGCAACATGACTGAGGTTTGATTGTAGAACCCTGTGCCCTGGAAACATGACTGCGACCTGATACTTGAAACCCATGGCCTGGGAACTTGACATTGGTTTGATTCCGGAACCCTGTGGCCAGGAACAAGACTGAGGCGTGATTCTGGAATCCTGTGGCCTGGGAACATGACATCTGTTTAGATTGTGGAATACTGGGCCCTGGGAACCTGACTGAGGCTTGGTTCTGGAACCCTGTGGACTGGGAACATGACTGAGGTTTTATTCTGGAATCCTGTGGCCTGGGAACATGACATCAGTGGATTCTGGAACCCTGTGGCCTGGGAACATGAGAACGGTTTAATTCTGGAACCCTGTGGCCTGGGAACATGTCTGAGGTTTGATGGTGGAAACCTGTGGCTTGGCAACATGAATGAGGTTTGTTACTGGAACCCTCTTCCCTGGGAACATGACTGAGGTTTGATTCTGGACACCTTTGTCCTGGGAACATGACTGTGGTTTGATTGTGGAACCATGGGTCCTGCAAACATGACTGAGGTTTGATTCTGGAACCAGGTGTCCTGGGAATATGACTGAGGTTTGATTCTGGAAATCTGTGGCCTGGGAAATTGACTGAGGTTTGATGGCAGAAACCTGTGGACTGGCAACATGACAGAGGTTTGATTGTAGAAACCTGTTCCCTGGAAACATGACTGTGGCCTGGTACTGGAAACCCATGGCCTAGGAATTTGACATTGGCTTGATTCTGGAACCATGTGTCCTGGGAATATGACTGAGGTTTGATTCTGGAAATCTGTGGCCTGGGAACTTGACTGAGGTTTGATGGCAGAAACCTGTGGACTGGCAACATGACTGAGGTTTGATTGTAGAACCCTGTGCCCTGGAAACATGACTCTTGCCTGGTACTGGAAACCCATGGCCTGGGAATTTGACATTGGTTTGATTCTGGAACCCTGTGGCCTGGGAACATGATTGAGGCGTGATTCTGGAAACCTGTGGCCTGGGAACATGACATCAGTTTAGATTGTGGCATACTGTGCCCTGGGAACCGGACTGAAGGCTTGGTTCTGGAATCCTGTGGACTTGGAACAAGACTGATGTTTGATTCTGGAACCATGTGGCCTGGGAATATGACTGATGTTAGATCGTGGAATCCTGTGGCCTGGGAACATGACATCGGTTTGGATTCTGGTACCCTGTTGCCTGGGAATATGAAATCGGTTTGATTGTGGAAACCTGTGGTCTGGGAATATGACTGAGGTTTGATGGTGGTACCCTCTGGCCTGGCAACATGACTGAGGTTTGATTCTGGATCCCTGTGGCCTGGGAACATGACTGAGGCGTGATTCTGGAATCCTGTGGCCTGGGAACATGACGTCTGTTTAGATTGTGGAATACTGTGCCCTGGGAATCTGACTGAGGCTTGGTTCTGGAACCCTGTGGACTGGGAACATGACTGAGGTTTGAATCTGGAATCCTGTAGCCTGCGAACATAACTGAGGATTGTTTCTGGAACCCTGTGGCCTGGGAACATGACATCAGTGGATTCTGGAACCCTGTGGCCTGGGAACATGAGAACGGTTTAATTCTGGAACCCTGTGACCTGGGAACATGTCTGAGGTTTGATGGTGGAAACCTGTGGCTTGGCAACATGACTGAGGTTTGTTTCTGTAACCCTGTTCTCTGCGAACATGACTGAGGTTTGATTCTGGACACCTTTGTGCTGGAACATGACTGTGTTTTGATTGTGGAATCATGGGTCCTGCAAACATGACTGAGGTTTGATTCTGGAACCATGTGTCCTGGGAATATGACTGAGGTTTGATTCTGGAAATCTGTGGCCTGGGAACTTGACTGAGGTTTGATGGCAGAAACCTGTGGACTGGCAACATGACTGAGGTTTGATTGTAGAACCCTGTGCCCTGGAAACATGACTGTGGCCTGGTACTGGAAACCCATGGCCTAGGAATTTGACATTGGTTTGATTCTGGAACCCTGTGACCTGGGAACATGACTGAGGTATGATTCTGGAAAACTGTGGCCGGGGACTTGACTGAGGTTTGATGGCAGAAATCTGTGGACTGGAAACATTACTGAGGTTTGATTGTAGAACCCTGTGCCCTGGAAACATGAGTGCGACGTGATACTTGAAACCCATGGCCTGGGAACTTGACATTGGTTTGATTCTGGAACCCTGTGCCCAGGAACAAGACTGAGGCGTGATTCTGGAATCCTGTGGCCTGGGAACATGACATCTGTTTAGATTGTGGAATACTGTGCCCTGGGAACCTGACTGAGGCTTGGTTCTGGAACCCTGTGGACTGGGAACATGACTGAGGTTTTACTCTGGAATCCTGTGGCCTGGAAACATGACATCAGTGGATTCTGGAACCCTGTGGCCTGGGAACATGAGAACGGTTTAATTCTGGAACCCTCTGACCTGGGAACATGTCTGAGGTTTGATGGTGGAAACCTGTGGCTTGGCAACATGACTGAGGTTTGTTTCTGGACACCTTTGTGCTGGGAACATGACTGTGTTTTGATTGTGGAATCATGGGTCCTGCAAACATGACAGAGGTTTGATTCTGGAACCAGGTGTCCTGGGAATATGACTGAGGTTTGATTCTGGAATTCTGTGGCCTGGGAACTTGACTGAGGTTTGATGGCAGAAACCTGTGGACTGGCAACATGACTGAGGTTTGATTGTAGAACCCTGTGCCCGGGAAACATGACTGTGGCCTGGTACTGGAAACCCATGGCCTAGGAATTTGACATTGGTTTGATTCTGGAACCCTGTGGCCTGGGAACATGACTGAGGTGTGATTCTGGAAAACTGTGGCCTGGGAATATGACTGAGGTTTGATTCTGGAAATCTGTGGCCTGGGAACTTGACTGAGGTTTGATGGTAGAAATCTGTGGACTGGCAACATGACTGAGGTTTGATTGTAGAACCCTGTGCCCTGGAAACATGACTGCGACCTGATACTTGAAACCCATGGCCTGGGAACTTGACATTGGTTTGATTCCGGAACCCTGTGGCCAGGAACAAGACTGAGGCGTGATTCTGGAATCCTGTGGCCTGGGAACATGACATCTGTTTAGATTGTGGAATACTGGGCCCTGGGAACCTGACTGAGGCTTGGTTCTGGAACCCTGTGGACTGGGAACATGACTGAGGTTTTATTCTGGAATCCTGTGGCCTGGGAACATGACATCAGTGGATTCTGGAACCCTGTGGCCTGGGAACATGAGAACGGTTTAATTCTGGAACCCTGTGGCCTGGGAACATGTCTGAGGTTTGATGGTGGAAACCTGTGGCTTGGCAACATGAATGAGGTTTGTTACTGGAACCCTCTTCCCTGGGAACATGACTGAGGTTTGATTCTGGACACCTTTGTCCTGGGAACATGACTGTGGTTTGATTGTGGAACCATGGGTCCTGCAAACATGACTGAGGTTTGATTCTGGAACCAGGTGTCCTGGGAATATGACTGAGGTTTGATTCTGGAAATCTGTGGCCTGGGAAATTGACTGAGGTTTGATGGCAGAAACCTGTGGACTGGCAACATGACAGAGGTTTGATTGTAGAAACCTGTTCCCTGGAAACATGACTGTGGCCTGGTACTGGAAACCCATGGCCTAGGAATTTGACATTGGCTTGATTCTGGAACCCTGTGGCCTGGGAACAGGATTGAGGCGTGATTCTGGAAACCTGTGGCCTGGGAACATGACATCTGTTTAGATTGTGGCATACTGTGCCCTGGGAACCGGACTGAAGGCTTGGTTCTGGAATCCTGTGGACTGGGAACAAGACTGAGGTTTGATTCTGGAACCATGTGGCCTGGGAATATGACTGATGTTAGATCGTGGAATCCTGTGGCCTGGGAACATGACATCGGTTTGGATTCTGGTACCCTGTTGCCTGGGAACATGAAATCGGTTTGATTGTGGAAACCTGTGGTCTGGGAATATGACTGAGGTTTGATGGTGGTACCGTCTGGCCTGGCAACATGACTGAGGTTTGATTCTGGATCCCTGTGGCCTGGGAACATGACTGAGGCGTGATTCTGGAATCCTGTGGCCTGGGAACATGACGTCTGTTTAGATTGTGGAATACTGTGCCCTGGGAATCTGACTGAGGCTTGGTTCTGGAACCCTGTGGACTGGGAAAATGACTGAGATTTTATTCTGGAATCCTGTGGCCTGGAAACATGACATCAGTGGATTCTTGAACCCTGTGGCCTGGGAACATGAGAACAGTTGGATTCTGGAACCCTGTGGCCTGGGAACATGTCTGAGGTTTGATGGTGGAAACCTGTGGCTTGGCAACATGAATGAGGTTTGTTACTGGAACCCTGTTCCCTGGGAATATGACTGAGGTTTGATTCTGGACACCTTTGTGCTGGGAACATGACTGTGTTTTGATTGTGGAACCATGGGTCCTGCAAACATGACTGAGGTTTTATTCTGGAACCATGTGTCCTGGGAATATGACTGAGGTTTGATTCTGGAAATCTGTGGCCTGGGAACTTGACTGAGGTTTGATGGCAGAAACCTGTGGACTGGCAACATGACTGAGGTTTGATTGTAGAACCCTGTGCCCTGGAAACATGACTCTTGCCTGGTACTGGAAACCCATGGCCTGGGAATTTGACATTGGTTTGATTCTGGAACCCTGTGGCCTGGGAACATGATTGAGGCGTGATTCTGGAAACCTGTGGCCTGGGAACATGACATCAGTTTAGATTGTGGCATACTGTGCCCTGGGAACCGGACTGAAGGCTTGGTTCTGGAATCCTGTGGACTGGGAACAAGACTGATGTTTGATTCTGGAACGATGTGGCCTGGGAATATGACTGATGTTAGATCGTGGAATCCTGTGGCCTGGGAACATGACATCGGTTTGGATTCTGGTACCCTGTTGCCTGGGAACATGAAATCGGTTTGATTGTGGAAACCTGTGGTCTGGGAATATGACTGAGGTTTGATGGTGGTACCCTCTGGCCTGGCAACATGACTGAGGTTTGATTCTGGATCCCTGTGGCCTGGGAACATGACTGAGGCGTGATTCTGGAATCCTGTGGCCTGGGAACATGACGTCTGTTTAGATTGTGGAATACTGTGCCCTGGGAATCTGACTGAGGCTTGGTTCTGGAACCCTGTGGACTGGGAACATGACTGAGGTTTGAATCTGGAATCCTGTAGCCTGCGAACATAACTGAGGATTGTTTCTGGAACCCTGTGGCCTGGGAACATGACATCAGTGGATTCTGGAACCCTGTGGCCTGGGAACATGAGAACGGTTTAATTCTGGAACCCTGTGACCTGGGAACATGTCTGAGGTTTGATGGTGGAAACCTGTGGCTTGGCAACATGACTGAGGTTTGTTTCTGTAACCCTGTTCTCTGCGAACATGACTGAGGTTTGATTCTGGACACCTTTGTGCTGGAACATGACTGTGTTTTGATTGTGGAATCATGGGTCCTGCAAACATGACTGAGGTTTGATTCTGGAACCATGTGTCCTGGGAATATGACTGAGGTATGATTCTGGAAATCTGTGGCCTGGGAACTTGACTGAGGTTTGATGGCAGAAACCTGTGGACTGGCAACATGACTGAGGTTTGATTGTAGAACCCTGTGCCCTGGAAACATGACTGTGGCCTGGTACTGGAAACCCATGGCCTAGGAATTTGACATTGGTTTGATTCTGGAACCCTGTGACCTGGGAACATGACTGAGGTATGATTCTGGAAAACTGTGGCCGGGGACTTGACTGAGGTTTGATGGCAGAAATCTGTGGACTGGAAACATTACTGAGGTTTGATTGTAGAACCCTGTGCCCTGGAAACATGAATGCGACCTGATACTTGAAACCCATGGCCTGGGAACTTGACATTGGTTTGATTCTGGAACCCTGTGCCCAGGAACAAGACTGAGGCGTGATTCTGGAATCCTGTGGCCTGGGAACATGACATCTGTTTAGATTGTGGAATACTGTGCCCTGGGAACCTGACTGAGGCTTGGTTCTGGAACCCTGTGGACTGGGAACATGACTGAGGTTTTACTCTGGAATCCTGTGGCCTGGGAACATGACATCAGTGGATTCTGGAACCCTGTGGCCTGGGAACATGAGAACGGTTGGATTCTGGAAACCTGTGGCCTGGGAACATGTCTGAGGTTTGATGGTGGAAACCTGTGGCTTGGCAACATGACTGAGGTTTGTTACTGGAACCCTGTTCCCTGGGAACATGACTGAGGTTTGATTCTGGACACCTTTGTCCTGGGAACATGACTGTGGTTTGATTGTGGAACCATGGGTCCTGCAAACATGACTGAGGTTTGATTCTGGAACCATGTGTCCTGGGAATATGACTGAGGTTTGATTCTGGAAATCTGTGGCCTGGGAACATGACTGAGGTTTGATTCTGGAACCCTGTAGCCTGCGAACATAACTGAGGATTGTTTCTGGAATCCTGTGGCCTGGGAACATGACATCAGTGGATTCTGGAACCCTGTGGCCTGGGAACATGAGAACGGTTTAATTCTGGAACCCTCTGACCTGGGAACATGTCTGAGGTTTGATGGTGGAAACCTGTGGCTTGGCAACATGACTGAGGTTTGTTTCTGGACACCTTTGTGCTGGGAACATGACTGTGTTTTGATTGTGGAATCATGGGTCCTGCAAACATGACAGAGGTTTGATTCTGGAACCAGGTGTCCTGGGAATATGACTGAGGTTTGATTCTGGAATTCTGTGGCCTGGGAACTTGACTGAGGTTTGATGGCAGAAACCTGTGGACTGGCAACATGACTGAGGTTTGATTGTAGAACCCTGTGCCCGGGAAACATGACTGTGGCCTGGTACTGGAAACCCATGGCCTAGGAATTTGACATTGGTTTGATTCTGGAACCCTGTGGCCTGGGAACATGACTGAGGTGTGATTCTGGAAAACTGTGGCCTGGGAATATGACTGAGGTTTGATTCTGGAAATCTGTGGCCTGGGAACTTGACTGAGGTTTGATGGTAGAAATCTGTGGACTGGCAACATGACTGAGGTTTGATTGTAGAACCCTGTGCCCTGGAAACATGACTGCGACCTGATACTTGAAACCCATGGCCTGGGAACTTGACATTGGTTTGATTCCGGAACCCTGTGGCCAGGAACAAGACTGAGGCGTGATTCTGGAATCCTGTGGCCTGGGAACATGACATCTGTTTAGATTGTGGAATACTGGGCCCTGGGAACCTGACTGAGGCTTGGTTCTGGAACCCTGTGGACTGGGAACATGACTGAGGTTTTATTCTGGAATCCTGTGGCCTGGGAACATGACATCAGTGGATTCTGGAACCCTGTGGCCTGGGAACATGAGAACGGTTTAATTCTGGAACCCTGTGGCCTGGGAACATGTCTGAGGTTTGATGGTGGAAACCTGTGGCTTGGCAACATGAATGAGGTTTGTTACTGGAACCCTCTTCCCTGGGAACATGACTGAGGTTTGATTCTGGACACCTTTGTCCTGGGAACATGACTGTGGTTTGATTGTGGAACCATGGGTCCTGCAAACATGACTGAGGTTTGATTCTGGAACCAGGTGTCCTGGGAATATGACTGAGGTTTGATTCTGGAAATCTGTGGCCTGGGAAATTGACTGAGGTTTGATGGCAGAAACCTGTGGACTGGCAACATGACAGAGGTTTGATTGTAGAAACCTGTTCCCTGGAAACATGACTGTGGCCTGGTACTGGAAACCCATGGCCTAGGAATTTGACATTGGCTTGATTCTGGAACCCTGTGGCCTGGGAACAGGATTGAGGCGTGATTCTGGAAACCTGTGGCCTGGGAACATGACATCTGTTTAGATTGTGGCATACTGTGCCCTGGGAACCGGACTGAAGGCTTGGTTCTGGAATCCTGTGGACTGGGAACAAGACTGAGGTTTGATTCTGGAACCATGTGGCCTGGGAATATGACTGATGTTAGATCGTGGAATCCTGTGGCCTGGGAACATGACATCGGTTTGGATTCTGGTACCCTGTTGCCTGGGAACATGAAATCGGTTTGATTGTGGAAACCTGTGGTCTGGGAATATGACTGAGGTTTGATGGTGGTACCGTCTGGCCTGGCAACATGACTGAGGTTTGATTCTGGATCCCTGTGGCCTGGGAACATGACTGAGGCGTGATTCTGGAATCCTGTGGCCTGGGAACATGACGTCTGTTTAGATTGTGGAATACTGTGCCCTGGGAATCTGACTGAGGCTTGGTTCTGGAACCCTGTGGACTGGGAAAATGACTGAGATTTTATTCTGGAATCCTGTGGCCTGGAAACATGACATCAGTGGATTCTTGAACCCTGTGGCCTGGGAACATGAGAACAGTTGGATTCTGGAACCCTGTGGCCTGGGAACATGTCTGAGGTTTGATGGTGGAAACCTGTGGCTTGGCAACATGAATGAGGTTTGTTACTGGAACCCTGTTCCCTGGGAATATGACTGAGGTTTGATTCTGGACACCTTTGTGCTGGGAACATGACTGTGTTTTGATTGTGGAACCATGGGTCCTGCAAACATGACTGAGGTTTTATTCTGGAACCATGTGTCCTGGGAATATGACTGAGGTTTGATTCTGGAAATCTGTGGCCTGGGAACTTGACTGAGGTTTGATGGCAGAAACCTGTGGACTGGCAACATGACTGAGGTTTGATTGTAGAACCCTGTGCCCTGGAAACATGACTCTTGCCTGGTACTGGAAACCCATGGCCTGGGAATTTGACATTGGTTTGATTCTGGAACCCTGTGGCCTGGGAACATGATTGAGGCGTGATTCTGGAAACCTGTGGCCTGGGAACATGACATCAGTTTAGATTGTGGCATACTGTGCCCTGGGAACCGGACTGAAGGCTTGGTTCTGGAATCCTGTGGACTGGGAACAAGACTGATGTTTGATTCTGGAACGATGTGGCCTGGGAATATGACTGATGTTAGATCGTGGAATCCTGTGGCCTGGGAACATGACATCGGTTTGGATTCTGGTACCCTGTTGCCTGGGAACATGAAATCGGTTTGATTGTGGAAACCTGTGGTCTGGGAATATGACTGAGGTTTGATGGTGGTACCCTCTGGCCTGGCAACATGACTGAGGTTTGATTCTGGATCCCTGTGGCCTGGGAACATGACTGAGGCGTGATTCTGGAATCCTGTGGCCTGGGAACATGACGTCTGTTTAGATTGTGGAATACTGTGCCCTGGGAATCTGACTGAGGCTTGGTTCTGGAACCCTGTGGACTGGGAACATGACTGAGGTTTGAATCTGGAATCCTGTAGCCTGCGAACATAACTGAGGATTGTTTCTGGAACCCTGTGGCCTGGGAACATGACATCAGTGGATTCTGGAACCCTGTGGCCTGGGAACATGAGAACGGTTTAATTCTGGAACCCTGTGACCTGGGAACATGTCTGAGGTTTGATGGTGGAAACCTGTGGCTTGGCAACATGACTGAGGTTTGTTTCTGTAACCCTGTTCTCTGCGAACATGACTGAGGTTTGATTCTGGACACCTTTGTGCTGGAACATGACTGTGTTTTGATTGTGGAATCATGGGTCCTGCAAACATGACTGAGGTTTGATTCTGGAACCATGTGTCCTGGGAATATGACTGAGGTTTGATTCTGGAAATCTGTGGCCTGGGAACTTGACTGAGGTTTGATGGCAGAAACCTGTGGACTGGCAACATGACTGAGGTTTGATTGTAGAACCCTGTGCCCTGGAAACATGACTGTGGCCTGGTACTGGAAACCCATGGCCTAGGAATTTGACATTGGTTTGATTCTGGAACCCTGTGACCTGGGAACATGACTGAGGTATGATTCTGGAAAACTGTGGCCGGGGACTTGACTGAGGTTTGATGGCAGAAATCTGTGGACTGGAAACATTACTGAGGTTTGATTGTAGAACCCTGTGCCCTGGAAACATGAATGCGACCTGATACTTGAAACCCATGGCCTGGGAACTTGACATTGGTTTGATTCTGGAACCCTGTGCCCAGGAACAAGACTGAGGCGTGATTCTGGAATCCTGTGGCCTGGGAACATGACATCTGTTTAGATTGTGGAATACTGTGCCCTGGGAACCTGACTGAGGCTTGGTTCTGGAACCCTGTGGACTGGGAACATGACTGAGGTTTTACTCTGGAATCCTGTGGCCTGGGAACATGACATCAGTGGATTCTGGAACCCTGTGGCCTGGGAACATGAGAACGGTTGGATTCTGGAAACCTGTGGCCTGGGAACATGTCTGAGGTTTGATGGTGGAAACCTGTGGCTTGGCAACATGACTGAGGTTTGTTACTGGAACCCTGTTCCCTGGGAACATGACTGAGGTTTGATTCTGGACACCTTTGTCCTGGGAACATGACTGTGGTTTGATTGTGGAACCATGGGTCCTGCAAACATGACTGAGGTTTGATTCTGGAACCATGTGTCCTGGGAATATGACTGAGGTTTGATTCTGGAAATCTGTGGCCTGGGAACATGACTGAGGTTTGATTCTGGAACCCTGTAGCCTGCGAACATAACTGAGGATTGTTTCTGGAATCCTGTGGCCTGGGAACATGACATCAGTGGATTCTGGAACCCTGTGGCCTGGGAACATGAGAACGGTTTAATTCTGGAACCCTCTGACCTGGGAACATGTCTGAGGTTTGATGGTGGAAACCTGTGGCTTGGCAACATGACTGAGGTTTGTTTCTGGACACCTTTGTGCTGGGAACATGACTGTGTTTTGATTGTGGAATCATGGGTCCTGCAAACATGACAGAGGTTTGATTCTGGAACCAGGTGTCCTGGGAATATGACTGAGGTTTGATTCTGGAATTCTGTGGCCTGGGAACTTGACTGAGGTTTGATGGCAGAAACCTGTGGACTGGCAACATGACTGAGGTTTGATTGTAGAACCCTGTGCCCGGGAAACATGACTGTGGCCTGGTACTGGAAACCCATGGCCTAGGAATTTGACATTGGTTTGATTCTGGAACCCTGTGGCCTGGGAACATGACTGAGGTGTGATTCTGGAAAACTGTGGCCTGGGAATATGACTGAGGTTTGATTCTGGAAATCTGTGGCCTGGGAACTTGACTGAGGTTTGATGGTAGAAATCTGTGGACTGGCAACATGACTGAGGTTTGATTGTAGAACCCTGTGCCCTGGAAACATGACTGCGACCTGATACTTGAAACCCATGGCCTGGGAACTTGACATTGGTTTGATTCCGGAACCCTGTGGCCAGGAACAAGACTGAGGCGTGATTCTGGAATCCTGTGGCCTGGGAACATGACATCTGTTTAGATTGTGGAATACTGGGCCCTGGGAACCTGACTGAGGCTTGGTTCTGGAACCCTGTGGACTGGGAACATGACTGAGGCTTTATTCTGGAATCCTGTGGCCTGGGAACATGACATCAGTGGATTCTGGAACCCTGTGGCCTGGGAACATGAGAACGGTTTAATTCTGGAACCCTGTGGCCTGGGAACATGTCTGAGGTTTGATGGTGGAAACCTGTGGCTTGGCAACATGAATGAGGTTTGTTACTGGAACCCTCTTCCCTGGGAACATGACTGAGGTTTGATTCTGGACACCTTTGTCCTGGGAACATGACTGTGGTTTGATTGTGGAACCATGGGTCCTGCAAACATGACTGAGGTTTGATTCTGGAACCAGGTGTCCTGGGAATATGACTGAGGTTTGATTCTGGAAATCTGTGGCCTGGGAAATTGACTGAGGTTTGATGGCAGAAACCTGTGGACTGGCAACATGACAGAGGTTTGATTGTAGAAACCTGTTCCCTGGAAACATGACTGTGGCCTGGTACTGGAAACCCATGGCCTAGGAATTTGACATTGGCTTGATTCTGGAACCCTGTGGCCTGGGAACAGGATTGAGGCGTGATTCTGGAAACCTGTGGCCTGGGAACATGACATCTGTTTAGATTGTGGCATACTGTGCCCTGGGAACCGGACTGAAGGCTTGGTTCTGGAATCCTGTGGACTGGGAACAAGACTGAGGTTTGATTCTGGAACCATGTGGCCTGGGAATATGACTGATGTTAGATCGTGGAATCCTGTGGCCTGGGAACATGACATCGGTTTGGATTCTGGTACCCTGTTGCCTGGGAACATGAAATCGGTTTGATTGTGGAAACCTGTGGTCTGGGAATATGACTGAGGTTTGATGGTGGTACCGTCTGGCCTGGCAACATGACTGAGGTTTGATTCTGGATCCCTGTGGCCTGGGAACATGACTGAGGCGTGATTCTGGAATCCTGTGGCCTGGGAACATGACGTCTGTTTAGATTGTGGAATACTGTGCCCTGGGAATCTGACTGAGGCTTGGTTCTGGAACCCTGTGGACTGGGAAAATGACTGAGATTTTATTCTGGAATCCTGTGGCCTGGAAACATGACATCAGTGGATTCTTGAACCCTGTGGCCTGGGAACATGAGAACAGTTGGATTCTGGAACCCTGTGGCCTGGGAACATGTCTGAGGTTTGATGGTGGAAACCTGTGGCTTGGCAACATGAATGAGGTTTGTTACTGGAACCCTGTTCCCTGGGAATATGACTGAGGTTTGATTCTGGACACCTTTGTCCTGGGAACATGACTGTGGTTTGATTGTGGAACCATGGGTCCTGCAAACATGACTGAGGTTTGATTCTGGAAATCTGTGGCCTGGGAACTTGACTGAGGTTTGATGGCAGAAACCTGTGGACTGGCAACATGACTGAGGTTTGATTGTAGAACCCTGTGCCCTGGAAACATGACTGTGGCCTGGTACTGGAAACCCATGGCCTAAGAATTTGACATTGGTTTGATTCTGGAACCCTGTGGCCTTGGAACATGACTGAGGCGTGATTCTGGAAAACTGTGGCCTGGGAATATGACTGAGGTTTCTTTCTGGAAATCTGTGGCCTGGGAACTTGACTGAGGTTTGATGGCAGAAACCTGTGGACTGGCAACATGACTGAGGTTTGATTGTAGAACCCTGTGCCCTGGAAACATGACTGTGGCCTGTTACTGGAAACCCATGGCCTAGGAATTTGACATTGGTTTGATTCTGGAACCCTGTGGCCTGGGAACATGACTGAGGCGTGATTCTGGAAAACTGTGGCCTGGGAATATGACTGAGGTTTGATTCTGGAAATCTGTGGCCTGGGAACTTGACTGAGGTTTGATGGCAGAAACCTGTGGACTGGCAACATGACTGAGGTTTGATTGTAGAACCCTGTGCCCTGGAATCATGACTGCGACCTGATACTTGAAACCCATGGCCTGGGAACTTGACATTGGTTTGATTCCGGAACCCTGTGGCCAGGAACAAGACTGAGGCGTGATTCTGGAATCCTGTGGCCTGGGAACATGACATCTGTTTAGATTGTGGCATACTGGGCCCTGGGAACCTGACTGAGGATTGGTTCTGGAATCCTGTGGACTGGGAACAAGACTGAGGTTTGATTCTGGAACCATGTGGCCTGGGAATATGACTGAGGTTTGATTCTGGAAATCTGTGGCCTGGGAACTTGACTGAGGTTTGATGGCCGAAACCTGTGGACTGGCAACATGACTGAGGTTTGATTGTAGAACCCTGTGCCCTGGAAACATGACTGTGGCCTGGTACTGGAAACCCATGGCCTAGGAATTTGACATTGGTTTGATTCTGGAACCCTGTGTCCTGGGAAAATGACTGAGGTTTGATTCTGGTAAACTGTGGCCGGGGACTTGACTGAGGTTTGATGGCAGAAATCTGTGGACTGGAAACATTACTGAAGTTTGATTGTAGAACCCTGTGCCCTGGAAACATGACTGCGACCTGATACTTGAAACCCACGGCCTGGGAACTTGACATTGGTTTGATTCTGGAAGCCTTTGGTCTGGAAGAAGAGTGAGGCGTGATTCTGGAATCCTGTGGCCTGGGAATATGACTTCTGTTTAGATTGTGGAATACTGTGCCCTGGGAACCTGACTGAGGCTTGGTTCTGAAACCCTGTGGACTGGGAACATGACTGAGGTTTTATTCTGGAATCCTGTGGCCTGGGAACATGACATCAGTGGATTCTTGAAACCTGTGGCCTAGGAACATGAGAACGGTTGGATTCTGGAACCCTGTGGCCTGGGAACATGTCTGAGGTTTGATGGTGGAAACCTGTGGCTTGGCAACATGACTGAGGTTTGTTACTGGAACCCTGTTGCCTGGGAACATGACTGAGGTTTGATTCTGGACACCTTTGTGCTGGGAACATGACTGTGTTTTGATTGTGGAACCATGGGTCCTGCAAACATGACTGAGGTTTTATTCTGGAACCATGTGTCCTGGGAATATGACTGAGGTTTGATTCTGGAAATCTGTGGCCTGGGAACTTGACTGAGGTTTGATGGCAGAAACCTGTGGACTGGCAACATGACTGAGGTTTGATTGTAGAACCCTGTGCCCTGGAAACATGACTCTTGCCTGGTACTGGAAACCCATGGCCTGGGAATTTGACATTGGTTTGATTCTGGAACCCTGTGGCCTGGGAACATGATTGAGGCGTGATTCTGGAAACCTGTGGCCTGGGAACATGACATCAGTTTAGATTGTGGCATACTGTGCCCTGGGAACCGGACTGAAGGCTTGGTTCTGGAATCCTGTGGACTGGGAACAAGACTGATGTTTGATTCTGGAACCATGTGGCCTGGGAATATGACTGATGTTAGATCGTGGAATCCTGTGGCCTGGGAACATGACATCGGTTTGGATTCTGGTACCCTGTTGCCTGGGAACATGAAATCGGTTTGATTGTGGAAACCTGTGGTCTGGGAATATGACTGAGGTTTGATGGTGGTACCCTCTGGCCTGGCAACATGACTGAGGTTTGATTCTGGATCCCTGTGGCCTGGGAACATGACTGAGGCGTGATTCTGGAATCCTGTGGCCTGGGAACATGACGTCTGTTTAGATTGTGGAATACTGTGCCCTGGGAATCTGACTGAGGCTTGGTTCTGGAACCCTGTGGACTGGGAACATGACTGAGGTTTGAATCTGGAATCCTGTAGCCTGCGAACATAACTGAGGATTGTTTCTGGAACCCTGTGGCCTGGGAACATGACATCAGTGGATTCTGGAACCCTGTGGCCTGGGAACATGAGAACGGTATAATTCTGGAACCCTGTGACCTGGGAACATGTCTGAGGTTTGATGGTGGAAACCTGTGGCTTGGCAACATGACTGAGGTTTGTTTCTGTAACCCTGTTCTCTGCGAACATGACTGAGGTTTGATTCTGGACACCTTTGTGCTGGGAACATGACTGTGTTTTGATTGTGGAATCATGGGTCCTGCAAACATGACTGAGGTTTGATTCTGGAACCATGTGTCCTGGGAATATGACTGAGGTTTGATTCTGGAAATCTGTGGCCTGGGAACTTGACTGAGGTTTGATGGCAGAAACCTGTGGACTGGCAACATGACTGAGGTTTGATTGTAGAACCCTGTGCCCTGGAAACATGACTGTGGCCTGGTACTGGAAACCCATGGCCTAGGAATTTGACATTGGTTTGATTCTGGAACCCTGTGACCTGGGAACATGACTGAGGTATGATTCTGGAAAACTGTGGCCGGGGACTTGACTGAGGTTTGATGGCAGAAATCTGTGGACTGGAAACATTACTGAGGTTTGATTGTAGAACCCTGTGCCCTGGAAACATGAGTGCGACGTGATACTTGAAACCCATGGCCTGGGAACTTGACATTGGTTTGATTCTGGAACCCTGTGCCCAGGAACAAGACTGAGGCGTGATTCTGGAATCCTGTGGCCTGGGAACATGACATCTGTTTAGATTGTGGAATACTGTGCCCTGGGAACCTGACTGAGGCTTGGTTCTGGAACCCTGTGGACTGGGAACATGACTGAGGTTTTACTCTGGAATCCTGTGGCCTGGGAACATGACATCAGTGGATTCTGGAACCCTGTGGCCTGGGAACATGAGAACGGTTGGATTCTGGAAACCTGTGGCCTGGGAACATGTCTGAGGTTTGATGGTGGAAACCTGTGGCTTGGCAACATGACTGAGGTTTGTTACTGGAACCCTGTTCCCTGGGAACATGACTGAGGTTTGATTCTGGACACCTTTGTCCTGGGAACATGACTGTGGTTTGATTGTGGAACCATGGGTCCTGCAAACATGACTGAGGTTTGATTCTGGAACCATGTGTCCTGGGAATATGACTGAGGTTTGATTCTGGAAATCTGTGGCCTGGGAACATGACTGAGGTTTGATTCTGGAACCCTGTAGCCTGCGAACATAACTGAGGATTGTTTCTGGAATCCTGTGGCCTGGGAACATGACATCAGTGGATTCTGGAACCCTGTGGCCTGGGAACATGAGAACGGTTTAATTCTGGAACCCTCTGACCTGGGAACATGTCTGAGGTTTGATGGTGGAAACCTGTGGCTTGGCAACATGACTGAGGTTTGTTTCTGGACACCTTTGTGCTGGGAACATGACTGTGTTTTGATTGTGGAATCATGGGTCCTGCAAACATGACAGAGGTTTGATTCTGGAACCAGGTGTCCTGGGAATATGACTGAGGTTTGATTCTGGAATTCTGTGGCCTGGGAACTTGACTGAGGTTTGATGGCAGAAACCTGTGGACTGGCAACATGACTGAGGTTTGATTGTAGAACCCTGTGCCCGGGAAACATGACTGTGGCCTGGTACTGGAAACCCATGGCCTAGGAATTTGACATTGGTTTGATTCTGGAACCCTGTGGCCTGGGAACATGACTGAGGCGTGATTCTGGAAAACTGTGGCCTGGGAATATGACTGAGGTTTGATTCTGGAAATCTGTGGCCTGGGAACTTGACTGAGGTTTGATGGTAGAAATCTGTGGACTGGCAACATGACTGAGGTTTGATTGTAGAACCCTGTGCCCTGGAAACATGAATGCGACCTGATACTTGAAACCCATGGCCTGGGAACTTGACATTGGTTTGATTCCGGAACCCTGTGGCCAGGAACAAGACTGAGGCGTGATTCTGGAATCCTGTGGCCTGGGAACATGACATCTGTTTAGATTGTGGAATACTGGGCCCTGGGAACCTGACTGAGGCTTGGTTCTGGAACCCTGTGGACTGGGAACATGACTGAGGTTTTATTCTGGAATCCTGTGGCCTGGGAACATGACATCAGTGGATTCTGGAACCCTGTGGCCTGGGAACATGAGAACGGTTGGATTCTGGAACCCTGTGGCCTGGGAACATGTCTGAGGTTTGATGGTGGAAACCTGTGGCTTGGCAACATGAATGAGGTTTGTTACTGGAACCCTCTTCCCTGGGAACATGACTGAGGTTTGATTCTGGACACCTTTGTCCTGGGAACATGACTGTGGTTTGATTGTGGAACCATGGGTCCTGCAAACATGACTGAGGTTTTATTCTGGAACCAGGTGTCCTGGGAATATGACTGAGGTTTGATTCTGGAAATCTGTGGCCTGGGAAATTGACTGAGGTTTGATGGCAGAAACCTGTGGACTGGCAACATGACAGAGGTTTGATTGTAGAAACCTGTGCCCTGGAAACATGACTGTGGCCTGGTACTGGAAACCCATGGCCTAGGAATTTGACATTGGCTTGATTCTGGAACCCTGTGGCCTGGGAACATGATTTAGGCCTGATTGTGGAAACCTGTGGCCTGGGAACATGACATCTGTTTAGATTGTGGCATACTGTGCCCTGGGAACCGGACTGAAGGCTTGGTTCTGGAATCCTGTGGACTGGGAACAAGACTGAGGTTTGATTCTGGAACCATGTGGCCTGGGAATATGACTGATGTTAGATCTTGGAATCCTGTGGCCTGGGAACATGACATCGGTTTGGATTCTGGTACCCTGTTGCCTGGGAACATGAAATCGGTTTGATTGTGGAAACCTGTGGTCTGGGAATATGACTGAGGTTTGATGGTGGTACCCTCTGGCCTGGCAACATGACTGAGGTTTGATTCTGGATCCCTGTGGCCTGGGAACATGACTGAGGCGTGATTCTGGAATCCTGTGGCCTGGGAACATGACGTCTGTTTAGATTGTGGAATACTGTGCCCTGGGAATCTGACTGAGGCTTGGTTCTGGAACCCTGTGGACTGGGAACATGACTGAGGTTTGAATCTGGAATCCTGTAGCCTGCGAACATAACTGAGGATTGTTTCTGGAACCCTGTGGCCTGGGAACATGACATCAGTGGATTCTGGAACCCTGTGGCCTGGGAACATGAGAACGGTATAATTCTGGAACCCTGTGACCTGGGAACATGTCTGAGGTTTGATGGTGGAAACCTGTGGCTTGGCAACATGACTGAGGTTTGTTTCTGTAACCCTGTTCTCTGCGAACATGACTGAGGTTTGATTCTGGACACCTTTGTGCTGGGAACATGACTGTGTTTTGATTGTGGAATCATGGGTCCTGCAAACATGACTGAGGTTTGATTCTGGAACCATGTGTCCTGGGAATATGACTGAGGTTTGATTCTGGAAATCTGTGGCCTGGGAACTTGACTGAGGTTTGATGGCAGAAACCTGTGGACTGGCAACATGACTGAGGTTTGATTGTAGAACCCTGTGCCCTGGAAACATGACTGTGGCCTGGTACTGGAAACCCATGGCCTAGGAATTTGACATTGGTTTGATTCTGGAACCCTGTGACCTGGGAACATGACTGAGGTATGATTCTGGAAAACTGTGGCCGGGGACTTGACTGAGGTTTGATGGCAGAAATCTGTGGACTGGAAACATTACTGAGGTTTGATTGTAGAACCCTGTGCCCTGGAAACATGAGTGCGACGTGATACTTGAAACCCATGGCCTGGGAACTTGACATTGGTTTGATTCTGGAACCCTGTGGCCAGGAACAAGACTGAGGCATGATTCTGGAATCCTGTGGCCTGGGAACATGACATCTGTTTAGATTGTGGAATACTGTGCCCTGGGAACCTGACTGAGGCTTGGTTCTGGAACCCTGTGGACTGGGAACATGACTGAGGTTTTATTCTGGAATCCTGTGGCCTGGGAACATGACATCAGTGGATTCTGGAACCCTGTGGCCTGGGAACATGAGAACGGTTGGATTCTGGAAACCTGTGTCCTGGGAACATGTCTGAGGTTTGATGGTGGAAACCTGTGGCTTGGCAACATGAATGAGGTTTGTTACTGGAACCCTGTTCCCTGGGAACATGACTGAGGTTTGATTCTGGACACCTTTGTCCTGGGAACATGACTGTGGTTTGATTGTGGAACCATGGGTCCTGCAAACATGACTGAGGTTTGATTCTGGAACCATGTGTCCTGGGAATATGACTGAGGTTTGATTCTGGAAATCTGTGGCCTGGGAACATGACTGAGGTTTGATTCTGGAACCCTGTAGCCTGCGAATATAACTGAGGATTGTTTCTGGAATCCTGTGGCCTGGGAACATGACATCAGTGGATTCTGGAACCCTGTGGCCTGGGAACATGAGAACGGTTTAATTCTGGAACCCTCTGACCTGGGAACATGTCTGAGGTTTGATGGTGGAAACCTGTGGCTTGGCAACATGACTGAGGTTTGTTTCTGGACACCTTTGTGCTGGGAACATGACTGTGTTTTGATTGTGGAATCATGGGTCCTGCAAACATGACAGAGGTTTGATTCTGGAACCAGGTGTCCTGGGAATATGACTGAGGTTTGATTCTGGAATTCTGTGGCCTGGGAACTTGACTGAGGTTTGATGGCAGAAACCTGTGGACTGGCAACATGACTGAGGTTTGATTGTAGAACCCTGTGCCCGGGAAACATGACTGTGGCCTGGTACTGGAAACCCATGGCCTAGGAATTTGACATTGGTTTGATTCTGGAACCCTGTGGCCTGGGAACATGACTGAGGTGTGATTCTGGAAAACTGTGGCCTGGGAATATGACTGAGGTTTGATTCTGGAAATCTGTGGCCTGGGAACTTGACTGAGGTTTGATGGTAGAAATCTGTGGACTGGCAACATGACTGAGGTTTGATTGTAGAACCCTGTGCCCTGGAAACATGACTGCGACCTGATACTTGAAACCCATGCCCTGGGAACTTGACATTGGTTTGATTCCGGAACCCTGTGGCCAGGAACAAGACTGAGGCGTGATTCTGGAATCCTGTGGCCTGGGAACATGACATCTGTTTAGATTGTGGAATACTGGGCCCTGGGAACCTGACTGAGGCTTGGTTCTGGAACCCTGTGGACTGGGAACATGACTGAGGTTTTATTCTGGAATCCTGTGGCCTGGGAACATGACATCAGTGGATTCTGGAACCCTGTGGCCTGGGAACATGAGAACGGTTTAATTCTGGAACCCTGTGGCCTGGGAACATGTCTGAGGTTTGATGGTGGAAACCTGTGGCTTGGCAACATGAATGAGGTTTGTTACTGGAACCCTCTTCCCTGGGAACATGACTGAGGTTTGATTCTGGACACCTTTGTCCTGGGAACATGACTGTGGTTTGATTGTGGAACCATGGGTCCTGCAAACATGACTGAGGTTTGATTCTGGAACCAGGTGTCCTGGGAATATGACTGAGGTTTGATTCTGGAAATCTGTGGCCTGGGAAATTGACTGAGGTTTGATGGCAGAAACCTGTGGACTGGCAACATGACAGAGGTTTGATTGTAGAAACCTGTTCCCTGGAAACATGACTGTGGCCTGGTACTGGAAACCCATGGCCTAGGAATTTGACATTGGCTTGATTCTGGAACCCTGTGGCCTGGGAACAGGATTGAGGCGTGATTCTGGAAACCTGTGGCCTGGGAACATGACATCTGTTTAGATTGTGGCATACTGTGCCCTGGGAACCGGACTGAAGGCTTGGTTCTGGAATCCTGTGGACTGGGAACAAGACTGAGGTTTGATTCTGGAACCATGTGGCCTGGGAATATGACTGATGTTAGATCGTGGAATCCTGTGGCCTGGGAACATGACATCGGTTTGGATTCTGGTACCCTGTTGCCTGGGAACATGAAATCGGTTTGATTGTGGAAACCTGTGGTCTGGGAATATGACTGAGGTTTGATGGTGGTACCGTCTGGCCTGGCAACATGACTGAGGTTTGATTCTGGATCCCTGTGGCCTGGGAACATGACTGAGGCGTGATTCTGGAATCCTGTGGCCTGGGAACATGACGTCTGTTTAGATTGTGGAATACTGTGCCCTGGGAATCTGACTGAGGCTTGGTTCTGGAACCCTGTGGACTGGGAAAATGACTGAGATTTTATTCTGGAATCCTGTGGCCTGGAAACATGACATCAGTGGATTCTTGAACCCTGTGGCCTGGGAACATGAGAACAGTTGGATTCTGGAACCCTGTGGCCTGGGAACATGTCTGAGGTTTGATGGTGGAAACCTGTGGCTTGGCAACATGAATGAGGTTTGTTACTGGAACCCTGTTCCCTGGGAATATGACTGAGGTTTGATTCTGGACACCTTTGTGCTGGGAACATGACTGTGTTTTGATTGTGGAACCATGGGTCCTGCAAACATGACTGAGGTTTTATTCTGGAACCATGTGTCCTGGGAATATGACTGAGGTTTGATTCTGGAAATCTGTGGCCTGGGAACTTGACTGAGGTTTGATGGCAGAAACCTGTGGACTGGCAACATGACTGAGGTTTGATTGTAGAACCCTGTGCCCTGGAAACATGACTCTTGCCTGGTACTGGAAACCCATGGCCTGGGAATTTGACATTGGTTTGATTCTGGAACCCTGTGGCCTGGGAACATGATTGAGGCGTGATTCTGGAAACCTGTGGCCTGGGAACATGACATCAGTTTAGATTGTGGCATACTGTGCCCTGGGAACCGGACTGAAGGCTTGGTTCTGGAATCCTGTGGACTTGGAACAAGACTGATGTTTGATTCTGGAACCATGTGGCCTGGGAATATGACTGATGTTAGATCGTGGAATCCTGTGGCCTGGGAACATGACATCGGTTTGGATTCTGGTACCCTGTTGCCTGGGAATATGAAATCGGTTTGATTGTGGAAACCTGTGGTCTGGGAATATGACTGAGGTTTGATGGTGGTACCCTCTGGCCTGGCAACATGACTGAGGTTTGATTCTGGATCCCTGTGGCCTGGGAACATGACTGAGGCGTGATTCTGGAATCCTGTGGCCTGGGAACATGACGTCTGTTTAGATTGTGGAATACTGTGCCCTGGGAATCTGACTGAGGCTTGGTTCTGGAACCCTGTGGACTGGGAACATGACTGAGGTTTGAATCTGGAATCCTGTAGCCTGCGAACATAACTGAGGATTGTTTCTGGAACCCTGTGGCCTGGGAACATGACATCAGTGGATTCTGGAACCCTGTGGCCTGGGAACATGAGAACGGTTTAATTCTGGAACCCTGTGACCTGGGAACATGTCTGAGGTTTGATGGTGGAAACCTGTGGCTTGGCAACATGACTGAGGTTTGTTTCTGTAACCCTGTTCTCTGCGAACATGACTGAGGTTTGATTCTGGACACCTTTGTGCTGGAACATGACTGTGTTTTGATTGTGGAATCATGGGTCCTGCAAACATGACTGAGGTTTGATTCTGGAACCATGTGTCCTGGGAATATGACTGAGGTTTGATTCTGGAAATCTGTGGCCTGGGAACTTGACTGAGGTTTGATGGCAGAAACCTGTGGACTGGCAACATGACTGAGGTTTGATTGTAGAACCCTGTGCCCTGGAAACATGACTGTGGCCTGGTACTGGAAACCCATGGCCTAGGAATTTGACATTGGTTTGATTCTGGAACCCTGTGACCTGGGAACATGACTGAGGTATGATTCTGGAAAACTGTGGCCGGGGACTTGACTGAGGTTTGATGGCAGAAATCTGTGGACTGGAAACATTACTGAGGTTTGATTGTAGAACCCTGTGCCCTGGAAACATGAGTGCGACGTGATACTTGAAACCCATGGCCTGGGAACTTGACATTGGTTTGATTCTGGAACCCTGTGCCCAGGAACAAGACTGAGGCGTGATTCTGGAATCCTGTGGCCTGGGAACATGACATCTGTTTAGATTGTGGAATACTGTGCCCTGGGAACCTGACTGAGGCTTGGTTCTGGAACCCTGTGGACTGGGAACATGACTGAGGTTTTACTCTGGAATCCTGTGGCCTGGAAACATGACATCAGTGGATTCTGGAACCCTGTGGCCTGGGAACATGAGAACGGTTTAATTCTGGAACCCTCTGACCTGGGAACATGTCTGAGGTTTGATGGTGGAAACCTGTGGCTTGGCAACATGACTGAGGTTTGTTTCTGGACACCTTTGTGCTGGGAACATGACTGTGTTTTGATTGTGGAATCATGGGTCCTGCAAACATGACAGAGGTTTGATTCTGGAACCAGGTGTCCTGGGAATATGACTGAGGTTTGATTCTGGAATTCTGTGGCCTGGGAACTTGACTGAGGTTTGATGGCAGAAACCTGTGGACTGGCAACATGACTGAGGTTTGATTGTAGAACCCTGTGCCCGGGAAACATGACTGTGGCCTGGTACTGGAAACCCATGGCCTAGGAATTTGACATTGGTTTGATTCTGGAACCCTGTGGCCTGGGAACATGACTGAGGTGTGATTCTGGAAAACTGTGGCCTGGGAATATGACTGAGGTTTGATTCTGGAAATCTGTGGCCTGGGAACTTGACTGAGGTTTGATGGTAGAAATCTGTGGACTGGCAACATGACTGAGGTTTGATTGTAGAACCCTGTGCCCTGGAAACATGACTGCGACCTGATACTTGAATCCCATGGCCTGGGAACTTGACATTGGTTTGATTCCGGAACCCTGTGGCCAGGAACAAGACTGAGGCGTGATTCTGGAATCCTGTGGCCTGGGAACATGACATCTGTTTAGATTGTGGAATACTGGGCCCTGGGAACCTGACTGAGGCTTGGTTCTGGAACCCTGTGGACTGGGAACATGACTGAGGTTTTATTCTGGAATCCTGTGGCCTGGGAACATGACATCAGTGGATTCTGGAACCCTGTGGCCTGGGAACATGAGAACGGTTTAATTCTGGAACCCTGTGGCCTGGGAACATGTCTGAGGTTTGATGGTGGAAACCTGTGGCTTGGCAACATGAATGAGGTTTGTTACTGGAACCCTCTTCCCTGGGAACATGACTGAGGTTTGATTCTGGACACCTTTGTCCTGGGAACATGACTGTGGTTTGATTGTGGAACCATGGGTCCTGCAAACATGACTGAGGTTTGATTCTGGAACCAGGTGTCCTGGGAATATGACTGAGGTTTGATTCTGGAAATCTGTGGCCTGGGAAATTGACTGAGGTTTGATGGCAGAAACCTGTGGACTGGCAACATGACAGAGGTTTGATTGTAGAAACCTGTTCCCTGGAAACATGACTGTGGCCTGGTACTGGAAACCCATGGCCTAGGAATTTGACATTGGCTTGATTCTGGAACCCTGTGGCCTGGGAACAGGATTGAGGCGTGATTCTGGAAACCTGTGGCCTGGGAACATGACATCTGTTTAGATTGTGGCATACTGTGCCCTGGGAACCGGACTGAAGGCTTGGTTCTGGAATCCTGTGGACTGGGAACAAGACTGAGGTTTGATTCTGGAACCATGTGGCCTGGGAATATGACTGATGTTAGATCGTGGAATCCTGTGGCCTGGGAACATGACATCGGTTTGGATTCTGGTACCCTGTTGCCTGGGAACATGAAATCGGTTTGATTGTGGAAACCTGTGGTCTGGGAATATGACTGAGGTTTGATGGTGGTACCGTCTGGCCTGGCAACATGACTGAGGTTTGATTCTGGATCCCTGTGGCCTGGGAACATGACTGAGGCGTGATTCTGGAATCCTGTGGCCTGGGAACATGACGTCTGTTTAGATTGTGGAATACTGTGCCCTGGGAATCTGACTGAGGCTTGGTTCTGGAACCCTGTGGACTGGGAAAATGACTGAGATTTTATTCTGGAATCCTGTGGCCTGGAAACATGACATCAGTGGATTCTTGAACCCTGTGGCCTGGGAACATGAGAACAGTTGGATTCTGGAACCCTGTGGCCTGGGAACATGTCTGAGGTTTGATGGTGGAAACCTGTGGCTTGGCAACATGAATGAGGTTTGTTACTGGAACCCTGTTCCCTGGGAATATGACTGAGGTTTGATTCTGGACACCTTTGTCCTGGGAACATGACTGTGGTTTGATTGTGGAACCATGGGTCCTGCAAACATGACTGAGGTTTGATTCTGGAAATCTGTGGCCTGGGAACTTGACTGAGGTTTGATGGCAGAAACCTGTGGACTGGCAACATGACTGAGGTTTGATTGTAGAACCCTGTGCCCTGGAAACATGACTGTGGCCTGGTACTGGAAACCCATGGCCTAAGAATTTGACATTGGTTTGATTCTGGAACCCTGTGGCCTTGGAACATGACTGAGGCGTGATTCTGGAAAACTGTGGCCTGGGAATATGACTGAGGTTTCTTTCTGGAAATCTGTGGCCTGGGAACTTGACTGAGGTTTGATGGCAGAAACCTGTGGACTGGCAACATGACTGAGGTTTGATTGTAGAACCCTGTGCCCTGGAAACATGACTGTGGCCTGTTACTGGAAACCCATGGCCTAGGAATTTGACATTGGTTTGATTCTGGAACCCTGTGGCCTGGGAACATGACTGAGGCGTGATTCTGGAAAACTGTGGCCTGGGAATATGACTGAGGTTTGATTCTGGAAATCTGTGGCCTGGGAACTTGACTGAGGTTTGATGGCAGAAACCTGTGGACTGGCAACATGACTGAGGTTTGATTGTAGAACCCTGTGCCCTGGAATCATGACTGCGACCTGATACTTGAAACCCATGGCCTGGGAACTTGACATTGGTTTGATTCCGGAACCCTGTGGCCAGGAACAAGACTGAGGCGTGATTCTGGAATCCTGTGGCCTGGGAACATGACATCTGTTTAGATTGTGGCATACTGGGCCCTGGGAACCTGACTGAGGATTGGTTCTGGAATCCTGTGGACTGGGAACAAGACTGAGGTTTGATTCTGGAACCATGTGGCCTGGGAATATGACTGAGGTTTGATTCTGGAAATCTGTGGCCTGGGAACTTGACTGAGGTTTGATGGCCGAAACCTGTGGACTGGCAACATGACTGAGGTTTGATTGTAGAACCCTGTGCCCTGGAAACATGACTGTGGCCTGGTACTGGAAACCCATGGCCTAGGAATTTGACATTGGTTTGATTCTGGAACCCTGTGTCCTGGGAAAATGACTGAGGTTTGATTCTGGTAAACTGTGGCCGGGGACTTGACTGAGGTTTGATGGCAGAAATCTGTGGACTGGAAACATTACTGAAGTTTGATTGTAGAACCCTGTGCCCTGGAAACATGACTGCGACCTGATACTTGAAACCCACGGCCTGGGAACTTGACATTGGTTTGATTCTGGAAGCCTTTGGTCTGGAAGAAGAGTGAGGCGTGATTCTGGAATCCTGTGGCCTGGGAATATGACATCTGTTTAGATTGTGGAATACTGTGCCCTGGGAACCTGACTGAGGCTTGGTTCTGAAACCCTGTGGACTGGGAACATGACTGAGGTTTTATTCTGGAATCCTGTGGCCTGGGAACATGACATCAGTGGATTCTTGAAACCTGTGGCCTAGGAACATGAGAACGGTTGGATTCTGGAACCCTGTGGCCTGGGAACATGTCTGAGGTTTGATGGTGGAAACCTGTGGCTTGGCAACATGACTGAGGTTTGTTACTGGAACCCTGTTGCCTGGGAACATGACTGAGGTTTGATTCTGGACACCTTTGTGCTGGGAACATGACTGTGTTTTGATTGTGGAACCATGGGTCCTGCAAACATGACTGAGGTTTGATTCTGGAACCAGGTGTCCTGGGAATATGACTGAGGTTTGATTCTGGAAATCTGTGGCCTGGGAACTTGACTGAGGTTTGATGGCAGAAACCTGTGGACTGGCAACATGACTGAGGTTTGATTGTAGAACCCTGTGCCCTGGAAACATGACTCTTGCCTGGTACTGGAAACCCATGGCCTGGGAATTTGACATTGGTTTGATTCTGGAACCCTGTGGCCTGGGAACATGATTGAGGCGTGATTCTGGAAACCTGTGGCCTGGGAACATGACATCAGTTTAGATTGTGGCATACTGTGCCCTGGGAACCGGACTGAAGGCTTGGTTCTGGAATCCTGTGGACTGGGAACAAGACTGATGTTTGATTCTGGAACCATGTGGCCTGGGAATATGACTGATGTTAGATCGTGGAATCCTGTGGCCTGGGAACATGACATCGGTTTGGATTCTGGTACCCTGTTGCCTGGGAACATGAAATCGGTTTGATTGTGGAAACCTGTGGTCTGGGAATATGACTGAGGTTTGATGGTGGTACCCTCTGGCCTGGCAACATGACTGAGGTTTGATTCTGGATCCCTGTGGCCTGGGAACATGACTGAGGCGTGATTCTGGAATCCTGTGGCCTGGGAACATGACGTCTGTTTAGATTGTGGAATACTGTGCCCTGGGAATCTGACTGAGGCTTGGTTCTGGAACCCTGTGGACTGGGAACATGACTGAGGTTTGAATCTGGAATCCTGTAGCCTGCGAACATAACTGAGGATTGTTTCTGGAACCCTGTGGCCTGGGAACATGACATCAGTGGATTCTGGAACCCTGTGGCCTGGGAACATGAGAACGGTATAATTCTGGAACCCTGTGACCTGGGAACATGTCTGAGGTTTGATGGTGGAAACCTGTGGCTTGGCAACATGACTGAGGTTTGTTTCTGTAACCCTGTTCTCTGCGAACATGACTGAGGTTTGATTCTGGACACCTTTGTGCTGGGAACATGACTGTGTTTTGATTGTGGAATCATGGGTCCTGCAAACATGACTGAGGTTTGATTCTGGAACCATGTGTCCTGGGAATATGACTGAGGTTTGATTCTGGAAATCTGTGGCCTGGGAACTTGACTGAGGTTTGATGGCAGAAACCTGTGGACTGGCAACATGACTGAGGTTTGATTGTAGAACCCTGTGCCCTGGAAACATGACTGTGGCCTGGTACTGGAAACCCATGGCCTAGGAATTTGACATTGGTTTGATTCTGGAACCCTGTGACCTGGGAACATGACTGAGGTATGATTCTGGAAAACTGTGGCCGGGGACTTGACTGAGGTTTGATGGCAGAAATCTGTGGACTGGAAACATTACTGAGGTTTGATTGTAGAACCCTGTGCCCTGGAAACATGAGTGCGACGTGATACTTGAAACCCATGGCCTGGGAACTTGACATTGGTTTGATTCTGGAACCCTGTGCCCAGGAACAAGACTGAGGCGTGATTCTGGAATCCTGTGGCCTGGGAACATGACATCTGTTTAGATTGTGGAATACTGTGCCCTGGGAACCTGACTGAGGCTTGGTTCTGGAACCCTGTGGACTGGGAACATGACTGAGGTTTTACTCTGGAATCCTGTGGCCTGGAAACATGACATCAGTGGATTCTTGAACCCTGTGGCCTGGGAACATGAGAACAGTTGGATTCTGGAACCCTGTGGCCTGGGAACATGTCTGAGGTTTGATGGTGGAAACCTGTGGCTTGGCAACATGAATGAGGTTTGTTACTGGAACCCTGTTCCCTGGGAATATGACTGAGGTTTGATTCTGGACACCTTTGTCCTGGGAACATGACTGTGGTTTGATTGTGGAACCATGGGTCCTGCAAACATGACTGAGGTTTGATTCTGGAAATCTGTGGCCTGGGAACTTGACTGAGGTTTGATGGCAGAAACCTGTGGACTGGCAACATGACTGAGGTTTGATTGTAGAACCCTGTGCCCTGGAAACATGACTGTGGCCTGGTACTGGAAACCCATGGCCTAAGAATTTGACATTGGTTTGATTCTGGAACCCTGTGGCCTTGGAACATGACTGAGGCGTGATTCTGGAAAACTGTGGCCTGGGAATATGACTGAGGTTTCTTTCTGGAAATCTGTGGCCTGGGAACTTGACTGAGGTTTGATGGTAGAAATCTGTGGACTGGCAACATGACTGAGGTTTGATTGTAGAACCCTGTGCCCTGGAAACATGACTGTGGCCTGTTACTGGAAACCCATGGCCTAGGAATTTGACATTGGTTTGATTCTGGAACCCTGTGGCCTGGGAACATGACTGAGGCGTGATTCTGGAAAACTGTGGCCTGGGAATATGACTGAGGTTTGATTCTGGAAATCTGTGGCCTGGGAACTTGACTGAGGTTTGATGGCAGAAACCTGTGGACTGGCAACATGACTGAGGTTTGATTGTAGAACCCTGTGCCCTGGAATCATGACTGCGACCTGATACTTGAAACCCATGGCCTGGGAACTTGACATTGGTTTGATTCCGGAACCCTGTGGCCAGGAACAAGACTGAGGCGTGATTCTGGAATCCTGTGGCCTGGGAACATGACATCTGTTTAGATTGTGGCATACTGGGCCCTGGGAACCTGACTGAGGATTGGTTCTGGAATCCTGTGGACTGGGAACAAGACTGAGGTTTGATTCTGGAACCATGTGGCCTGGGAATATGACTGAGGTTTGATTCTGGAAATCTGTGGCCTGGGAACTTGACTGAGGTTTGATGGCCGAAACCTGTGGACTGGCAACATGACTGAGGTTTGATTGTAGAACCCTGTGCCCTGGAAACATGACTGTGGCCTGGTACTGGAAACCCATGGCCTAGGAATTTGACATTGGTTTGATTCTGGAACCCTGTGTCCTGGGAAAATGACTGAGGTTTGATTCTGGTAAACTGTGGCCGGGGACTTGACTGAGGTTTGATGGCAGAAATCTGTGGACTGGAAACATTACTGAAGTTTGATTGTAGAACCCTGTGCCCTGGAAACATGACTGCGACCTGATACTTGAAACCCACGGCCTGGGAACTTGACATTGGTTTGATTCTGGAAGCCTTTGGTCTGGAAGAAGAGTGAGGCGTGATTCTGGAATCCTGTGGCCTGGGAATATGACATCTGTTTAGATTGTGGAATACTGTGCCCTGGGAACCTGACTGAGGCTTGGTTCTGAAACCCTGTGGACTGGGAACATGACTGAGGTTTTATTCTGGAATCCTGTGGCCTGGGAACATGACATCAGTGGATTCTTGAAACCTGTGGCCTAGGAACATGAGAACGGTTGGATTCTGGAACCCTGTGGCCTGGGAACATGTCTGAGGTTTGATGGTGGAAACCTGTGGCTTGGCAACATGACTGAGGTTTGTTACTGGAACCCTGTTGCCTGGGAACATGACTGAGGTTTGATTCTGGACACCTTTGTGCTGGGAACATGACTGTGTTTTGATTGTGGAACCATGGGTCCTGCAAACATGACTGAGGTTTGATTCTGGAACCAGGTGTCCTGGGAATATGACTGAGGTTTGATTCTGGAAATCTGTGGCCTGGGAACTTGACTGAGGTTTGATGGCAGAAACCTGTGGACTGGCAACATGACTGAGGTTTGATTGTAGAACCCTGTGCCCTGGAAACATGACTCTTGCCTGGTACTGGAAACCCATGGCCTGGGAATTTGACATTGGTTTGATTCTGGAACCCTGTGGCCTGGGAACAGGATTGAGGCGTGATTCTGGAAACCTGTGGCCTGGGAACATGACATCTGTTTAGATTGTGGCATACTGTGCCCTGGGAACCGGACTGAAGGCTTGGTTCTGGAATCCTGTGGACTGGGAACAAGACTGAGGTTTGATTCTGGAACCATGTGGCCTGGGAATATGACTGATGTTAGATCGTGGAATCCTGTGGCCTGGGAACATGACATCGGTTTGGATTCTGGTACCCTGTTGCCTGGGAACATGAAATCGGTTTGATTGTGGAAACCTGTGGTCTGGGAATATGACTGAGGTTTGATGGTGGTACCCTCTGGCCTGGCAACATGACTGAGGTTTGATTCTGGATCCCTGTGGCCTGGGAACATGACTGAGGCGTGATTCTGGAATCCTGTGGCCTGGGAACATGACGTCTGTTTAGATTGTGGAATACTGTGCCCTGGGAATCTGACTGAGGCTTGGTTCTGGAACCCTGTGGACTGGGAACATGACTGAGGTTTGAATCTGGAATCCTGTAGCCTGCGAACATAACTGAGGATTGTTTCTGGAACCCTGTGGCCTGGGAACATGACATCAGTGGATTCTGGAACCCTGTGGCCTGGGAACATGAGAACGGTATAATTCTGGAACCCTGTGACCTGGGAACATGTCTGAGGTTTGATGGTGGAAACCTGTGGCTTGGCAACATGACTGAGGTTTGTTTCTGTAACCCTGTTCTCTGCGAACATGACTGAGGTTTGATTCTGGACACCTTTGTGCTGGGAACATGACTGTGTTTTGATTGTGGAATCATGGGTCCTGCAAACATGACTGAGGTTTGATTCTGGAACCATGTGTCCTGGGAATATGACTGAGGTTTGATTCTGGAAATCTGTGGCCTGGGAACTTGACTGAGGTTTGATGGCAGAAACCTGTGGACTGGCAACATGACTGAGGTTTGATTGTAGAACCCTGTGCCCTGGAAACATGACTGTGGCCTGGTACTGGAAACCCATGGCCTAGGAATTTGACATTGGTTTGATTCTGGAACCCTGTGACCTGGGAACATGACTGAGGTATGATTCTGGAAAACTGTGGCCGGGGACTTGACTGAGGTTTGATGGCAGAAATCTGTGGACTGGAAACATTACTGAGGTTTGATTGTAGAACCCTGTGCCCTGGAAACATGAGTGCGACGTGATACTTGAAACCCATGGCCTGGGAACTTGACATTGGTTTGATTCTGGAACCCTGTGCCCAGGAACAAGACTGAGGCGTGATTCTGGAATCCTGTGGCCTGGGAACATGACATCTGTTTAGATTGTGGAATACTGTGCCCTGGGAACCTGACTGAGGCTTGGTTCTGGAACCCTGTGGACTGGGAACATGACTGAGGTTTTACTCTGGAATCCTGTGGCCTGGGAACATGACATCAGTGGATTCTGGAACCCTGTGGCCTGGGAACATGAGAACGGTTGGATTCTGGAAACCTGTGGCCTGGGAACATGTCTGAGGTTTGATGGTGGAAACCTGTGGCTTGGCAACATGACTGAGGTTTGTTACTGGAACCCTGTTCCCTGGGAACATGACTGAGGTTTGATTCTGGACACCTTTGTCCTGGGAACATGACTGTGGTTTGATTGTGGAACCATGGGTCCTGCAAACATGACTGAGGTTTGATTCTGGAACCATGTGTCCTGGGAATATGACTGAGGTTTGATTCTGGAAATCTGTGGCCTGGGAACATGACTGAGGTTTGATTCTGGAACCCTGTAGCCTGCGAACATAACTGAGGATTGTTTCTGGAATCCTGTGGCCTGGGAACATGACATCAGTGGATTCTGGAACCCTGTGGCCTGGGAACATGAGAACGGTTTAATTCTGGAACCCTCTGACCTGGGAACATGTCTGAGGTTTGATGGTGGAAACCTGTGGCTTGGCAACATGACTGAGGTTTGTTTCTGGACACCTTTGTGCTGGGAACATGACTGTGTTTTGATTGTGGAATCATGGGTCCTGCAAACATGACAGAGGTTTGATTCTGGAACCAGGTGTCCTGGGAATATGACTGAGGTTTGATTCTGGAATTCTGTGGCCTGGGAACTTGACTGAGGTTTGATGGCAGAAACCTGTGGACTGGCAACATGACTGAGGTTTGATTGTAGAACCCTGTGCCCGGGAAACATGACTGTGGCCTGGTACTGGAAACCCATGGCCTAGGAATTTGACATTGGTTTGATTCTGGAACCCTGTGGCCTGGGAACATGACTGAGGCGTGATTCTGGAAAACTGTGGCCTGGGAATATGACTGAGGTTTGATTCTGGAAATCTGTGGCCTGGGAACTTGACTGAGGTTTGATGGTAGAAATCTGTGGACTGGCAACATGACTGAGGTTTGATTGTAGAACCCTGTGCCCTGGAAACATGAATGCGACCTGATACTTGAAACCCATGGCCTGGGAACTTGACATTGGTTTGATTCCGGAACCCTGTGGCCAGGAACAAGACTGAGGCGTGATTCTGGAATCCTGTGGCCTGGGAACATGACATCTGTTTAGATTGTGGAATACTGGGCCCTGGGAACCTGACTGAGGCTTGGTTCTGGAACCCTGTGGACTGGGAACATGACTGAGGTTTTATTCTGGAATCCTGTGGCCTGGGAACATGACATCAGTGGATTCTGGAACCCTGTGGCCTGGGAACATGAGAACGGTTGGATTCTGGAACCCTGTGTCCTGGGAACATGTCTGAGGTTTGATGGTGGAAACCTGTGGCTTGGCAACATGAATGAGGTTTGTTACTGGAACCCTGTTCCCTGGGAACATGACTGAGGTTTGATTCTGGACACCTTTGTCCTGGGAACATGACTGTGGTTTGATTGTGGAACCATGGGTCCTGCAAACATGACTGAGGTTTTATTCTGGAACCAGGTGTCCTGGGAATATGACTGAGGTTTGATTCTGGAAATCTGTGGCCTGGGAAATTGACTGAGGTTTGATGGCAGAAACCTGTGGACTGGCAACATGACAGAGGTTTGATTGTAGAAACCTGTGCCCTGGAAACATGACTGTGGCCTGGTACTGGAAACCCATGGCCTAGGAATTTGACATTGGCTTGATTCTGGAACCCTGTGGCCTGGGAACATGATTTAGGCCTGATTCTGGAAACCTGTGGCCTGGGAACATGACATCAGTTTAGATTGTGGCATACTGTGCCCTGGGAACCGGACTGAAGGCTTGGTTCTGGAATCCTGTGGACTGGGAACAAGACTGAGGTTTGATTCTGGAACCATGTGGCCTGGGAATATGACTGATGTTAGATCTTGGAATCCTGTGGCCTGGGAACATGACATCGGTTTGGATTCTGGTACCCTGTTGCCTGGGAACATGAAATCGGTTTGATTGTGGAAACCTGTGGTCTGGGAATATGACTGAGGTTTGATGGTGGTACCGTCTGGCCTGGCAACATGACTGAGGTTTGATTCTGGATCCCTGTGGCCTGGGAACATGACTGAGGCGTGATTCTGGAATCCTGTGGCCTGGGAACATGACGTCTGTTTAGATTGTGGAATACTGTGCCCTGGGAATCTGACTGAGGCTTGGTTCTGGAACCCTGTGGACTGGGAACATGACTGAGGTTTGAATCTGGAATCCTGTAGCCTGCGAACATAACTGAGGATTGTTTCTGGAACCCTGTGGCCTGGGAACATGACATCAGTGGATTCTGGAACCCTGTGGCCTGGGAACATGAGAACGGTATAATTCTGGAACCCTGTGACCTGGGAACATGTCTGAGGTTTGATGGTGGAAACCTGTGGCTTGGCAACATGACTGAGGTTTGTTTCTGTAACCCTGTTCTCTGCGAACATGACTGAGGTTTGATTCTGGACACCTTTGTGCTGGGAACATGACTGTGTTTTGATTGTGGAATCATGGGTCCTGCAAACATGACTGAGGTTTGATTCTGGAACCATGTGTCCTGGGAATATGACTGAGGTTTGATTCTGGAAATCTGTGGCCTGGGAACTTGACTGAGGTTTGATGGCAGAAACCTGTGGACTGGCAACATGACTGAGGTTTGATTGTAGAACCCTGTGCCCTGGAAACATGACTGTGGCCTGGTACTGGAAACCCATGGCCTAGGAATTTGACATTGGTTTGATTCTGGAACCCTGTGACCTGGGAACATGACTGAGGTATGATTCTGGAAAACTGTGGCCGGGGACTTGACTGAGGTTTGATGGCAGAAATCTGTGGACTGGAAACATTACTGAGGTTTGATTGTAGAACCCTGTGCCCTGGAAACATGAGTGCGACGTGATACTTGAAACCCATGGCCTGGGAACTTGACATTGGTTTGATTCTGGAACCCTGTGGCCTGGGAACAGGATTGAGGCGTGATTCTGGAAACCTGTGGCCTGGGAACATGACATCTGTTTAGATTGTGGAATACTGTGCCCTGGGAACCTGACTGAGGCTTGGTTCTGGAACCCTGTGGACTGGGAACATGACTGAGGTTTTATTCTGGAATCCTGTGGCCTGGGAACATGACATCAGTGGATTCTGGAACCCTGTGGCCTGGGAACATGAGAACGGTTGGATTCTGGAAACCTGTGTCCTGGGAACATGTCTGAGGTTTGATGGTGGAAACCTGTGGCTTGGCAACATGAATGAGGTTTGTTACTGGAACCCTGTTCCCTGGGAACATGACTGAGGTTTGATTCTGGACACCTTTGTCCTGGGAACATGACTGTGGTTTGATTGTGGAACCATGGGTCCTGCAAACATGACTGAGGTTTGATTCTGGAACCATGTGTCCTGGGAATATGACTGAGGTTTGATTCTGGAAATCTGTGGCCTGGGAACATGACTGAGGTTTGATTCTGGAACCCTGTAGCCTGCGAATATAACTGAGGATTGTTTCTGGAATCCTGTGGCCTGGGAACATGACATCAGTGGATTCTGGAACCCTGTGGCCTGGGAACATGAGAACGGTTTAATTCTGGAACCCTCTGACCTGGGAACATGTCTGAGGTTTGATGGTGGAAACCTGTGGCTTGGCAACATGACTGAGGTTTGTTTCTGGACACCTTTGTGCTGGGAACATGACTGTGTTTTGATTGTGGAATCATGGGTCCTGCAAACATGACAGAGGTTTGATTCTGGAACCAGGTGTCCTGGGAATATGACTGAGGTTTGATTCTGGAATTCTGTGGCCTGGGAACTTGACTGAGGTTTGATGGCAGAAACCTGTGGACTGGCAACATGACTGAGGTTTGATTGTAGAACCCTGTGCCCGGGAAACATGACTGTGGCCTGGTACTGGAAACCCATGGCCTAGGAATTTGACATTGGTTTGATTCTGGAACCCTGTGGCCTGGGAACATGACTGAGGTGTGATTCTGGAAAACTGTGGCCTGGGAATATGACTGAGGTTTGATTCTGGAAATCTGTGGCCTGGGAACTTGACTGAGGTTTGATGGTAGAAACCTGTGGACTGGCAACATGACTGAGGTTTGATTGTAGAACCCTGTGCCCTGGAAACATGACTGCGACCTGGTACTGGAAACCCATGGCCTAGGAATTTGACATTGGTTTGATTCTGGATCCCTGTGACCTGGGAACATGACTGAGGTATGATTCTGGAAAACTGTGGCCGGGGACTTGACTGAGGTTTGATGGCAGAAATCTGTGGACTGGAAACATTACTGAGGTTTGATTGTAGAACCCTGTGCCCTGGAAACATGAGTGCGACGTGATACTTGAAACCCATGGCCTGGGAACTTGACATTGGTTTGATTCTGGAACCCTGTGCCCAGGAACAAGACTGAGGCGTGATTCTGGAATCCTGTGGCCTGGGAACATGACATCTGTTTAGATTGTGGAATACTGTGCCCTGGGAACCTGACTGAGGCTTGGTTCTGGAACCCTGTGGACTGGGAACATGACTGAGGTTTTACTCTGGAATCCTGTGGCCTGGAAACATGACATCAGTGGATTCTTGAACCCTGTGGCCTGGGAACATGAGAACAGTTGGATTCTGGAACCCTGTGGCCTGGGAACATGTCTGAGGTTTGATGGTGGAAACCTGTGGCTTGGCAACATGAATGAGGTTTGTTACTGGAACCCTGTTCCCTGGGAATATGACTGAGGTTTGATTCTGGACACCTTTGTCCTGGGAACATGACTGTGGTTTGACTGTGGAACCATGGGTCCTGCAAACATGACTGAGGTTTGATTCTGGAAATCTGTGGCCTGGGAACTTGACTGAGGTTTGATGGCAGAAACCTGTGGACTGGCAACATGACTGAGGTTTGATTGTAGAACCCTGTGCCCTGGAAACATGACTGTGGCCTGGTACTGGAAACCCATGGCCTAAGAATTTGACATTGGTTTGATTCTGGAACCCTGTGGCCTTGGAACATGACTGAGGCGTGATTCTGGAAAACTGTGGCCTGGGAATATGACTGAGGTTTCTTTCTGGAAATCTGTGGCCTGGGAACTTGACTGAGGTTTGATGGTAGAAATCTGTGGACTGGCAACATGACTGAGGTTTGATTGTAGAACCCTGTGCCCTGGAAACATGACTGTGGCCTGTTACTGGAAACCCATGGCCTAGGAATTTGACATTGGTTTGATTCTGGAACCCTGTGGCCTGGGAACATGACTGAGGCGTGATTCTGGAAAACTGTGGCCTGGGAATATGACTGAGGTTTGATTCTGGAAATCTGTGGCCTGGGAACTTGACTGAGGTTTGATGGCAGAAACCTGTGGACTGGCAACATGACTGAGGTTTGATTGTAGAACCCTGTGCCCTGGAATCATGACTGCGACCTGATACTTGAAACCCATGGCCTGGGAACTTGACATTGGTTTGATTCCGGAACCCTGTGGCCAGGAACAAGACTGAGGCGTGATTCTGGAATCCTGTGGCCTGGGAACATGACATCTGTTTAGATTGTGGCATACTGGGCCCTGGGAACCTGACTGAGGATTGGTTCTGGAATCCTGTGGACTGGGAACAAGACTGAGGTTTGATTCTGGAACCATGTGGCCTGGGAATATGACTGAGGTTTGATTCTGGAAATCTGTGGCCTGGGAACTTGACTGAGGTTTGATGGCCGAAACCTGTGGACTGGCAACATGACTGAGGTTTGATTGTAGAACCCTGTGCCCTGGAAACATGACTGTGGCCTGGTACTGGAAACCCATGGCCTAGGAATTTGACATTGGTTTGATTCTGGAACCCTGTGTCCTGGGAAAATGACTGAGGTTTGATTCTGGTAAACTGTGGCCGGGGACTTGACTGAGGTTTGATGGCAGAAATCTGTGGACTGGAAACATTACTGAAGTTTGATTGTAGAACCCTGTGCCCTGGAAACATGACTGCGACCTGATACTTGAAACCCACGGCCTGGGAACTTGACATTGGTTTGATTCTGGAAGCCTTTGGTCTGGAAGAAGAGTGAGGCGTGATTCTGGAATCCTGTGGCCTGGGAATATGACATCTGTTTAGATTGTGGAATACTGGGCCCTGGGAACCTGACTGAGGCTTGGTTCTGAAACCCTGTGGACTGGGAACATGACTGAGGTTTTATTCTGGAATCCTGTGGCCTGGGAACATGACATCAGTGGATTCTTGAAACCTGTGGCCTAGGAACATGAGAACGGTTGGATTCTGGAACCCTGTGGCCTGGGAACATGTCTGAGGTTTGATGGTGGAAACCTGTGGCTTGGCAACATGACTGAGGTTTGTTACTGGAACCCTGTTGCCTGGGAACATGACTGAGGTTTGATTCTGGACACCTTTGTGCTGGGAACATGACTGTGTTTTGATTGTGGAACCATGGGTCCTGCAAACATGACTGAGGTTTGATTCTGGAACCAGGTGTCCTGGGAATATGACTGAGGTTTGATTCTGGAAATCTGTGGCCTGGGAACTTGACTGAGGTTTGATGGCAGAAACCTGTGGACTGGCAACATGACTGAGGTTTGATTGTAGAACCCTGTGCCCTGGAAACATGACTCTTGCCTGGTACTGGAAACCCATGGCCTGGGAATTTGACATTGGTTTGATTCTGGAACCCTGTGGCCTGGGAACAGGATTGAGGCGTGATTCTGGAAACCTGTGGCCTGGGAACATGACATCTGTTTAGATTGTGGCATACTGTGCCCTGGGAACCGGACTGAAGGCTTGGTTCTGGAATCCTGTGGACTGGGAACAAGACTGAGGTTTGATTCTGGAACCATGTGGCCTGGGAATATGACTGATGTTAGATCGTGGAATCCTGTGGCCTGGGAACATGACATCGGTTTGGATTCTGGTACCCTGTTGCCTGGGAACATGAAATCGGTTTGATTGTGGAAACCTGTGGTCTGGGAATATGACTGAGGTTTGATGGTGGTACCCTCTGGCCTGGCAACATGACTGAGGTTTGATTCTGGATCCCTGTGGCCTGGGAACATGACTGAGGCGTGATTCTGGAATCCTGTGGCCTGGGAACATGACGTCTGTTTAGATTGTGGAATACTGTGCCCTGGGAATCTGACTGAGGCTTGGTTCTGGAACCCTGTGGACTGGGAACATGACTGAGGTTTGAATCTGGAATCCTGTAGCCTGCGAACATAACTGAGGATTGTTTCTGGAACCCTGTGGCCTGGGAACATGACATCAGTGGATTCTGGAACCCTGTGGCCTGGGAACATGAGAACGGTATAATTCTGGAACCCTGTGACCTGGGAACATGTCTGAGGTTTGATGGTGGAAACCTGTGGCTTGGCAACATGACTGAGGTTTGTTTCTGTAACCCTGTTCTCTGCGAACATGACTGAGGTTTGATTCTGGACACCTTTGTGCTGGGAACATGACTGTGTTTTGATTGTGGAATCATGGGTCCTGCAAACATGACTGAGGTTTGATTCTGGAACCATGTGTCCTGGGAATATGACTGAGGTTTGATTCTGGAAATCTGTGGCCTGGGAACTTGACTGAGGTTTGATGGCAGAAACCTGTGGACTGGCAACATGACTGAGGTTTGATTGTAGAACCCTGTGCCCTGGAAACATGACTGTGGCCTGGTACTGGAAACCCATGGCCTAGGAATTTGACATTGGTTTGATTCTGGAACCCTGTGACCTGGGAACATGACTGAGGTATGATTCTGGAAAACTGTGGCCGGGGACTTGACTGAGGTTTGATGGCAGAAATCTGTGGACTGGAAACATTACTGAGGTTTGATTGTAGAACCCTGTGCCCTGGAAACATGAGTGCGACGTGATACTTGAAACCCATGGCCTGGGAACTTGACATTGGTTTGATTCTGGAACCCTGTGCCCAGGAACAAGACTGAGGCGTGATTCTGGAATCCTGTGGCCTGGGAACATGACATCTGTTTAGATTGTGGAATACTGTGCCCTGGGAACCTGACTGAGGCTTGGTTCTGGAACCCTGTGGACTGGGAACATGACTGAGGTTTTACTCTGGAATCCTGTGGCCTGGGAACATGACATCAGTGGATTCTGGAACCCTGTGGCCTGGGAACATGAGAACGGTTGGATTCTGGAAACCTGTGGCCTGGGAACATGTCTGAGGTTTGATGGTGGAAACCTGTGGCTTGGCAACATGAATGAGGTTTGTTACTGGAACCCTGTTCCCTGGGAACATGACTGAGGTTTGATTCTGGACACCTTTGTCCTGGGAACATGACTGTGGTTTGATTGTGGAACCATGGGTCCTGCAAACATGACTGAGGTTTGATTCTGGAACCATGTGTCCTGGGAATATGACTGAGGTTTGATTCTGGAAATCTGTGGCCTGGGAACATGACTGAGGTTTGATTCTGGAACCCTGTAGCCTGCGAACATAACTGAGGATTGTTTCTGGAATCCTGTGGCCTGGGAACATGACATCAGTGGATTCTGGAACCCTGTGGCCTGGGAACATGAGAACGGTTTAATTCTGGAACCCTCTGACCTGGGAACATGTCTGAGGTTTGATGGTGGAAACCTGTGGCTTGGCAACATGACTGAGGTTTGTTTCTGGACACCTTTGTGCTGGGAACATGACTGTGTTTTGATTGTGGAATCATGGGTCCTGCAAACATGACAGAGGTTTGATTCTGGAACCAGGTGTCCTGGGAATATGACTGAGGTTTGATTCTGGAATTCTGTGGCCTGGGAACTTGACTGAGGTTTGATGGCAGAAACCTGTGGACTGGCAACATGACTGAGGTTTGATTGTAGAACCCTGTGCCCGGGAAACATGACTGTGGCCTGGTACTGGAAACCCATGGCCTAGGAATTTGACATTGGTTTGATTCTGGAACCCTGTGGCCTGGGAACATGACTGAGGCGTGATTCTGGAAAACTGTGGCCTGGGAATATGACTGAGGTTTGATTCTGGAAATCTGTGGCCTGGGAACTTGACTGAGGTTTGATGGTAGAAATCTGTGGACTGGCAACATGACTGAGGTTTGATTGTAGAACCCTGTGCCCTGGAAACATGAATGCGACCTGATACTTGAAACCCATGGCCTGGGAACTTGACATTGGTTTGATTCCGGAACCCTGTGGCCAGGAACAAGACTGAGGCGTGATTCTGGAATCCTGTGGCCTGGGAACATGACATCTGTTTAGATTGTGGAATACTGGGCCCTGGGAACCTGACTGAGGCTTGGTTCTGGAACCCTGTGGACTGGGAACATGACTGAGGTTTTATTCTGGAATCCTGTGGCCTGGGAACATGACATCAGTGGATTCTGGAACCCTGTGGCCTGGGAACATGAGAACGGTTGGATTCTGGAACCCTGTGTCCTGGGAACATGTCTGAGGTTTGATGGTGGAAACCTGTGGCTTGGCAACATGAATGAGGTTTGTTACTGGAACCCTGTTCCCTGGGAACATGACTGAGGTTTGATTCTGGACACCTTTGTCCTGGGAACATGACTGTGGTTTGATTGTGGAACCATGGGTCCTGCAAACATGACTGAGGTTTGATTCTGGAACCAGGTGTCCTGGGAATATGACTGAGGTTTGATTCTGGAAATCTGTGGCCTGGGAAATTGACTGAGGTTTGATGGCAGAAACCTGTGGACTGGCAACATGACAGAGGTTTGATTGTAGAAACCTGTGCCCTGGAAACATGACTGTGGCCTGGTACTGGAAACCCATGGCCTAGGAATTTGACATTGGCTTGATTCTGGAACCCTGTGGCCTGGGAACATGATTTAGGCCTGATTCTGGAAACCTGTGGCCTGGGAACATGACATCTGTTTAGATTGTGGCATACTGTGCCCTGGGAACCGGACTGAAGGCTTGGTTCTGGAATCCTGTGGACTGGGAACAAGACTGAGGTTTGATTCTGGAACCATGTGGCCTGGGAATATGACTGATGTTAGATCTTGGAATCCTGTGGCCTGGGAACATGACATCGGTTTGGATTCTGGTACCCTGTTGCCTGGGAACATGAAATCGGTTTGATTGTGGAAACCTGTGGTCTGGGAATATGACTGAGGTTTGATGGTGGTACCGTCTGGCCTGGCAACATGACTGAGGTTTGATTCTGGATCCCTGTGGCCTGGGAACATGACTGAGGCGTGATTCTGGAATCCTGTGGCCTGGGAACATGACGTCTGTTTAGATTGTGGAATACTGTGCCCTGGGAATCTGACTGAGGCTTGGTTCTGGAACCCTGTGGACTGGGAACATGACTGAGGTTTGAATCTGGAATCCTGTAGCCTGCGAACATAACTGAGGATTGTTTCTGGAACCCTGTGGCCTGGGAACATGACATCAGTGGATTCTGGAACCCTGTGGCCTGGGAACATGAGAACGGTATAATTCTGGAACCCTGTGACCTGGGAACATGTCTGAGGTTTGATGGTGGAAACCTGTGGCTTGGCAACATGACTGAGGTTTGTTTCTGTAACCCTGTTCTCTGCGAACATGACTGAGGTTTGATTCTGGACACCTTTGTGCTGGGAACATGACTGTGTTTTGATTGTGGAATCATGGGTCCTGCAAACATGACTGAGGTTTGATTCTGGAACCATGTGTCCTGGGAATATGACTGAGGTTTGATTCTGGAAATCTGTGGCCTGGGAACTTGACTGAGGTTTGATGGCAGAAACCTGTGGACTGGCAACATGACTGAGGTTTGATTGTAGAACCCTGTGCCCTGGAAACATGACTGTGGCCTGGTACTGGAAACCCATGGCCTAGGAATTTGACATTGGTTTGATTCTGGAACCCTGTGACCTGGGAACATGACTGAGGTATGATTCTGGAAAACTGTGGCCGGGGACTTGACTGAGGTTTGATGGCAGAAATCTGTGGACTGGAAACATTACTGAGGTTTGATTGTAGAACCCTGTGCCCTGGAAACATGAGTGCGACGTGATACTTGAAACCCATGGCCTGGGAACTTGACATTGGTTTGATTCTGGAACCCTGTGGCCAGGAACAAGACTGAGGCATGATTCTGGAATCCTGTGGCCTGGGAACATGACATCTGTTTAGATTGTGGAATACTGTGCCCTGGGAACCTGACTGAGGCTTGGTTCTGGAACCCTGTGGACTGGGAACATGACTGAGGTTTTATTCTGGAATCCTGTGGCCTGGGAACATGACATCAGTGGATTCTGGAACCCTGTGGCCTGGGAACATGAGAACGGTTGGATTCTGGAAACCTGTGTCCTGGGAACATGTCTGAGGTTTGATGGTGGAAACCTGTGGCTTGGCAACATGAATGAGGTTTGTTACTGGAACCCTGTTCCCTGGGAACATGACTGAGGTTTGATTCTGGACACCTTTGTCCTGGGAACATGACTGTGGTTTGATTGTGGAACCATGGGTCCTGCAAACATGACTGAGGTTTGATTCTGGAACCATGTGTCCTGGGAATATGACTGAGGTTTGATTCTGGAAATCTGTGGCCTGGGAACATGACTGAGGTTTGATTCTGGAACCCTGTAGCCTGCGAATATAACTGAGGATTGTTTCTGGAATCCTGTGGCCTGGGAACATGACATCAGTGGATTCTGGAACCCTGTGGCCTGGGAACATGAGAACGGTTTAATTCTGGAACCCTCTGACCTGGGAACATGTCTGAGGTTTGATGGTGGAAACCTGTGGCTTGGCAACATGACTGAGGTTTGTTTCTGGACACCTTTGTGCTGGGAACATGACTGTGTTTTGATTGTGGAATCATGGGTCCTGCAAACATGACAGAGGTTTGATTCTGGAACCAGGTGTCCTGGGAATATGACTGAGGTTTGATTCTGGAATTCTGTGGCCTGGGAACTTGACTGAGGTTTGATGGCAGAAACCTGTGGACTGGCAACATGACTGAGGTTTGATTGTAGAACCCTGTGCCCGGGAAACATGACTGTGGCCTGGTACTGGAAACCCATGGCCTAGGAATTTGACATTGGTTTGATTCTGGAACCCTGTGGCCTGGGAACATGACTGAGGTGTGATTCTGGAAAACTGTGGCCTGGGAATATGACTGAGGTTTGATTCTGGAAATCTGTGGCCTGGGAACTTGACTGAGGTTTGATGGTAGAAATCTGTGGACTGGCAACATGACTGAGGTTTGATTGTAGAACCCTGTGCCCTGGAAACATGACTGCGACCTGATACTTGAAACCCATGGCCTGGGAACTTGACATTGGTTTGATTCCGGAACCCTGTGGCCAGGAACAAGACTGAGGCGTGATTCTGGAATCCTGTGGCCTGGGAACATGACATCTGTTTAGATTGTGGAATACTGGGCCCTGGGAACCTGACTGAGGCTTGGTTCTGGAACCCTGTGGACTGGGAACATGACTGAGGTTTTATTCTGGAATCCTGTGGCCTGGGAACATGACATCAGTGGATTCTGGAACCCTGTGGCCTGGGAACATGAGAACGGTTTAATTCTGGAACCCTGTGGCCTGGGAACATGTCTGAGGTTTGATGGTGGAAACCTGTGGCTTGGCAACATGAATGAGGTTTGTTACTGGAACCCTCTTCCCTGGGAACATGACTGAGGTTTGATTCTGGACACCTTTGTCCTGGGAACATGACTGTGGTTTGATTGTGGAACCATGGGTCCTGCAAACATGACTGAGGTTTGATTCTGGAACCAGGTGTCCTGGGAATATGACTGAGGTTTGATTCTGGAAATCTGTGGCCTGGGAAATTGACTGAGGTTTGATGGCAGAAACCTGTGGACTGGCAACATGACAGAGGTTTGATTGTAGAAACCTGTGCCCTGGAAACATGACTGTGGCCTGGTACTGGAAACCCATGGCCTAGGAATTTGACATTGTCTTGATTCTGGAACCCTGTGGCCTGGGAACAGGATTGAGGCGTGATTCTGGAAACCTGTGGCCTGGGAACATGACATCTGTTTAGATTGTGGCATACTGTGCCCTGGGAACCGGACTGAAGGCTTGGTTCTGGAATCCTGTGGACTGGGAACAAGACTGAGGTTTGATTCTGGAACCATGTGGCCTGGGAATATGACTGATGTTAGATCGTGGAATCCTGTGGCCTGGGAACATGACATCGGTTTGGATTCTGGTACCCTGTTGCCTGGGAACATGAAATCGGTTTGATTGTGGAAACCTGTGGTCTGGGAATATGACTGAGGTTTGATGGTGGTACCCTCTGGCCTGGCAACATGACTGAGGTTTGATTCTGGATCCCTGTGGCCTGGGAACATGACTGAGGCGTGATTCTGGAATCCTGTGGCCTGGGAACATGACGTCTGTTTAGATTGTGGAATACTGTGCCCTGGGAATCTGACTGAGGCTTGGTTCTGGAACCCTGTGGACTGGGAACATGACTGAGGTTTGAATCTGGAATCCTGTAGCCTGCGAACATAACTGAGGATTGTTTCTGGAACCCTGTGGCCTGGGAACATGACATCAGTGGATTCTGGAACCCTGTGGCCTGGGAACATGAGAACGGTATAATTCTGGAACCCTGTGACCTGGGAACATGTCTGAGGTTTGATGGTGGAAACCTGTGGCTTGGCAACATGACTGAGGTTTGTTTCTGTAACCCTGTTCTCTGCGAACATGACTGAGGTTTGATTCTGGACACCTTTGTGCTGGGAACATGACTGTGTTTTGATTGTGGAATCATGGGTCCTGCAAACATGACTGAGGTTTGATTCTGGAACCATGTGTCCTGGGAATATGACTGAGGTTTGATTCTGGAAATCTGTGGCCTGGGAACTTGACTGAGGTTTGATGGCAGAAACCTGTGGACTGGCAACATGACTGAGGTTTGATTGTAGAACCCTGTGCCCTGGAAACATGACTGTGGCCTGGTACTGGAAACCCATGGCCTAGGAATTTGACATTGGTTTGATTCTGGAACCCTGTGACCTGGGAACATGACTGAGGTATGATTCTGGAAAACTGTGGCCGGGGACTTGACTGAGGTTTGATGGCAGAAATCTGTGGACTGGAAACATTACTGAGGTTTGATTGTAGAACCCTGTGCCCTGGAAACATGAGTGCGACGTGATACTTGAAACCCATGGCCTGGGAACTTGACATTGGTTTGATTCTGGAACCCTGTGCCCAGGAACAAGACTGAGGCGTGATTCTGGAATCCTGTGGCCTGGGAACATGACATCTGTTTAGATTGTGGAATACTGTGCCCTGGGAACCTGACTGAGGCTTGGTTCTGGAACCCTGTGGACTGGGAACATGACTGAGGTTTTACTCTGGAATCCTGTGGCCTGGGAACATGACATCAGTGGATTCTGGAACCCTGTGGCCTGGGAACATGAGAACGGTTGGATTCTGGAAACCTGTGGCCTGGGAACATGTCTGAGGTTTGATGGTGGAAACCTGTGGCTTGGCAACATGACTGAGGTTTGTTACTGGAACCCTGTTCCCTGGGAACATGACTGAGGTTTGATTCTGGACACCTTTGTGCTGGGAACATGACTGTGTTTTGATTGTGGAATCATGGGTCCTGCAAACATGACAGAGGTTTGATTCTGGAACCAGGTGTCCTGGGAATATGACTGAGGTTTGATTCTGGAATTCTGTGGCCTGGGAACTTGACTGAGGTTTGATGGCAGAAACCTGTGGACTGGCAACATGACTGAGGTTTGATTGTAGAACCCTGTGCCCGGGAAACATGACTGTGGCCTGGTACTGGAAACCCATGGCCTAGGAATTTGACATTGGTTTGATTCTGGAACCCTGTGGCCTGGGAACATGACTGAGGCGTGATTCTGGAAAACTGTGGCCTGGGAATATGACTGAGGTTTGATTCTGGAAATCTGTGGCCTGGGAACTTGACTGAGGTTTGATGGTAGAAATCTGTGGACTGGCAACATGACTGAGGTTTGATTGTAGAACCCTGTGCCCTGGAAACATGAATGCGACCTGATACTTGAAACCCATGGCCTGGGAACTTGACATTGGTTTGATTCCGGAACCCTGTGGCCAGGAACAAGACTGAGGCGTGATTCTGGAATCCTGTGGCCTGGGAACATGACATCTGTTTAGATTGTGGAATACTGGGCCCTGGGAACCTGACTGAGGCTTGGTTCTGGAACCCTGTGGACTGGGAACATGACTGAGGTTTTATTCTGGAATCCTGTGGCCTGGGAACATGACATCAGTGGATTCTGGAACCCTGTGGCCTGGGAACATGAGAACGGTTTAATTCTGGAACCCTGTGGCCTGGGAACATGTCTGAGGTTTGATGGTGGAAACCTGTGGCTTGGCAACATGAATGAGGTTTGTTACTGGAACCCTCTTCCCTGGGAACATGACTGAGGTTTGATTCTGGACACCTTTGTCCTGGGAACATGACTGTGGTTTGATTGTGGAACCATGGGTCCTGCAAACATGACTGAGGTTTGATTCTGGAACCAGGTGTCCTGGGAATATGACTGAGGTTTGATTCTGGAAATCTGTGGCCTGGGAAATTGACTGAGGTTTGATGGCAGAAACCTGTGGACTGGCAACATGACAGAGGTTTGATTGTAGAAACCTGTGCCCTGGAAACATGACTGTGGCCTGGTACTGGAAACCCATGGCCTAGGAATTTGACATTGTCTTGATTCTGGAACCCTGTGGCCTGGGAACAGGATTGAGGCGTGATTCTGGAAACCTGTGGCCTGGGAACATGACATCTGTTTAGATTGTGGCATACTGTGCCCTGGGAACCGGACTGAAGGCTTGGTTCTGGAATCCTGTGGACTGGGAACAAGACTGAGGTTTGATTCTGGAACCATGTGGCCTGGGAATATGACTGATGTTAGATCGTGGAATCCTGTGGCCTGGGAACATGACATCGGTTTGGATTCTGGTACCCTGTTGCCTGGGAACATGAAATCGGTTTGATTGTGGAAACCTGTGGTCTGGGAATATGACTGAGGTTTGATGGTGGTACCCTCTGGCCTGGCAACATGACTGAGGTTTGATTCTGGATCCCTGTGGCCTGGGAACATGACTGAGGCGTGATTCTGGAATCCTGTGGCCTGGGAACATGACGTCTGTTTAGATTGTGGAATACTGTGCCCTGGGAATCTGACTGAGGCTTGGTTCTGGAACCCTGTGGACTGGGAACATGACTGAGGTTTGAATCTGGAATCCTGTAGCCTGCGAACATAACTGAGGATTGTTTCTGGAACCCTGTGGCCTGGGAACATGACATCAGTGGATTCTGGAACCCTGTGGCCTGGGAACATGAGAACGGTATAATTCTGGAACCCTGTGACCTGGGAACATGTCTGAGGTTTGATGGTGGAAACCTGTGGCTTGGCAACATGACTGAGGTTTGTTTCTGTAACCCTGTTCTCTGCGAACATGACTGAGGTTTGATTCTGGACACCTTTGTGCTGGGAACATGACTGTGTTTTGATTGTGGAATCATGGGTCCTGCAAACATGACTGAGGTTTGATTCTGGAACCATGTGTCCTGGGAATATGACTGAGGTTTGATTCTGGAAATCTGTGGCCTGGGAAGTTGACTGAGGTTTGATGGCAGAAACCTGTGGACTGGCAACATGACTGAGGTTTGATTGTAGAACCCTGTGCCCTGGAAACATGACTGTGGCCTGGTACTGGAAACCCATGGCCTAGGAATTTGACATTGGTTTGATTCTGGAACCCTGTGACCTGGGAACATGACTGAGGTATGATTCTGGAAAACTGTGGCCGGGGACTTGACTGAGGTTTGATGGCAGAAATCTGTGGACTGGAAACATTACTGAGGTTTGATTGTAGAACCCTGTGCCCTGGAAACATGAGTGCGACGTGATACTTGAAACCCATGGCCTGGGAACTTGACATTGGTTTGATTCTGGAACCCTGTGGCCAGGAACAAGACTGAGGCATGATTCTGGAATCCTGTGGCCTGGGAACATGACATCTGTTTAGATTGTGGAATACTGTGCCCTGGGAACCTGACTGAGGCTTGGTTCTGGAACCCTGTGGACTGGGAACATGACTGAGGTTTTATTCTGGAATCCTGTGGCCTGGGAACATGACATCAGTGGATTCTGGAACCCTGTGGCCTGGGAACATGAGAACGGTTGGATTCTGGAAACCTGTGTCCTGGGAACATGTCTGAGGTTTGATGGTGGAAACCTGTGGCTTGGCAACATGAATGAGGTTTGTTACTGGAACCCTGTTCCCTGGGAACATGACTGAGGTTTGATTCTGGACACCTTTGTCCTGGGAACATGACTGTGGTTTGATTGTGGAACCATGGGTCCTGCAAACATGACTGAGGTTTGATTCTGGAACCATGTGTCCTGGGAATATGACTGAGGTTTGATTCTGGAAATCTGTGGCCTGGGAACATGACTGAGGTTTGATTCTGGAACCCTGTAGCCTGCGAATATAACTGAGGATTGTTTCTGGAATCCTGTGGCCTGGGAACATGACATCAGTGGATTCTGGAACCCTGTGGCCTGGGAACATGAGAACGGTTTAATTCTGGAACCCTCTGACCTGGGAACATGTCTGAGGTTTGATGGTGGAAACCTGTGGCTTGGCAACATGACTGAGGTTTGTTTCTGGACACCTTTGTGCTGGGAACATGACTGTGTTTTGATTGTGGAATCATGGGTCCTGCAAACATGACAGAGGTTTGATTCTGGAACCAGGTGTCCTGGGAATATGACTGAGGTTTGATTCTGGAATTCTGTGGCCTGGGAACTTGACTGAGGTTTGATGGCAGAAACCTGTGGACTGGCAACATGACTGAGGTTTGATTGTAGAACCCTGTGCCCGGGAAACATGACTGTGGCCTGGTACTGGAAACCCATGGCCTAGGAATTTGACATTGGTTTGATTCTGGAACCCTGTGGCCTGGGAACATGACTGAGGTGTGATTCTGGAAATCTGTGGCCTGGGAACTTGACTGAGGTTTGATGGTAGAAATCTGTGGACTGGCAACATGACTGAGGTTTGATTGTAGAACCCTGTGCCCTGGAAACATGACTGCGACCTGATACTTGAAACCCATGGCCTGGGAACTTGACATTGGTTTGATTCCGGAACCCTGTGGCCAGGAACAAGACTGAGGCGTGATTCTGGAATCCTGTGGCCTGGGAACATGACATCTGTTTAGATTGTGGAATACTGGGCCCTGGGAACCTGACTGAGGCTTGGTTCTGGAACCCTGTGGACTGGGAACATGACTGAGGTTTTATTCTGGAATCCTGTGGCCTGGGAACATGACATCAGTGGATTCTGGAACCCTGTGGCCTGGGAACATGAGAACGGTTTAATTCTGGAACCCTGTGGCCTGGGAACATGTCTGAGGTTTGATGGTGGAAACCTGTGGCTTGGCAACATGAATGAGGTTTGTTACTGGAACCCTCTTCCCTGGGAACATGACTGAGGTTTGATTCTGGACACCTTTGTCCTGGGAACATGACTGTGGTTTGATTGTGGAACCATGGGTCCTGCAAACATGACTGAGGTTTGATTCTGGAACCAGGTGTCCTGGGAATATGACTGAGGTTTGATTCTGGAAATCTGTGGCCTGGGAAATTGACTGAGGTTTGATGGCAGAAACCTGTGGACTGGCAACATGACAGAGGTTTGATTGTAGAAACCTGTGCCCTGGAAACATGACTGTGGCCTGGTACTGGAAACCCATGGCCTAGGAATTTGACATTGTCTTGATTCTGGAACCCTGTGGCCTGGGAACAGGATTGAGGCGTGATTCTGGAAACCTGTGGCCTGGGAACATGACATCTGTTTAGATTGTGGCATACTGTGCCCTGGGAACCGGACTGAAGGCTTGGTTCTGGAATCCTGTGGACTGGGAACAAGACTGAGGTTTGATTCTGGAACCATGTGGCCTGGGAATATGACTGATGTTAGATCGTGGAATCCTGTGGCCTGGGAACATGACATCGGTTTGGATTCTGGTACCCTGTTGCCTGGGAACATGAAATCGGTTTGATTGTGGAAACCTGTGGTCTGGGAATATGACTGAGGTTTGATGGTGGTACCCTCTGGCCTGGCAACATGACTGAGGTTTGATTCTGGATCCCTGTGGCCTGGGAACATGACTGAGGCGTGATTCTGGAATCCTGTGGCCTGGGAACATGACGTCTGTTTAGATTGTGGAATACTGTGCCCTGGGAATCTGACTGAGGCTTGGTTCTGGAACCCTGTGGACTGGGAACATGACTGAGGTTTGAATCTGGAATCCTGTAGCCTGCGAACATAACTGAGGATTGTTTCTGGAACCCTGTGGCCTGGGAACATGACATCAGTGGATTCTGGAACCCTGTGGCCTGGGAACATGAGAACGGTATAATTCTGGAACCCTGTGACCTGGGAACATGTCTGAGGTTTGATGGTGGAAACCTGTGGCTTGGCAACATGACTGAGGTTTGTTTCTGTAACCCTGTTCTCTGCGAACATGACTGAGGTTTGATTCTGGACACCTTTGTGCTGGGAACATGACTGTGTTTTGATTGTGGAATCATGGGTCCTGCAAACATGACTGAGGTTTGATTCTGGAACCATGTGTCCTGGGAATATGACTGAGGTTTGATTCTGGAAATCTGTGGCCTGGGAACTTGACTGAGGTTTGATGGCAGAAACCTGTGGACTGGCAACATGACTGAGGTTTGATTGTAGAACCCTGTGCCCTGGAAACATGACTGTGGCCTGGTACTGGAAACCCATGGCCTAGGAATTTGACATTGGTTTGATTCTGGAACCCTGTGACCTGGGAACATGACTGAGGTATGATTCTGGAAAACTGTGGCCGGGGACTTGACTGAGGTTTGATGGCAGAAATCTGTGGACTGGAAACATTACTGAGGTTTGATTGTAGAACCCTGTGCCCTGGAAACATGAGTGCGACGTGATACTTGAAACCCATGGCCTGGGAACTTGACATTGGTTTGATTCTGGAACCCTGTGCCCAGGAACAAGACTGAGGCGTGATTCTGGAATCCTGTGGCCTGGGAACATGACATCTGTTTAGATTGTGGAATACTGTGCCCTGGGAACCTGACTGAGGCTTGGTTCTGGAACCCTGTGGACTGGGAACATGACTGAGGTTTTACTCTGGAATCCTGTGGCCTGGGAACATGACATCAGTGGATTCTGGAACCCTGTGGCCTGGGAACATGAGAACGGTTGGATTCTGGAAACCTGTGGCCTGGGAACATGTCTGAGGTTTGATGGTGGAAACCTGTGGCTTGGCAACATGACTGAGGTTTGTTACTGGAACCCTGTTCCCTGGGAACATGACTGAGGTTTGATTCTGGACACCTTTGTCCTGGGAACATGACTGTGGTTTGATTGTGGAACCATGGGTCCTGCAAACATGACTGAGGTTTGATTCTGGAACCATGTGTCCTGGGAATATGACTGAGGTTTGATTCTGGAACCCTGTAGCCTGCGAACATAACTGAGGATTGTTTCTGGAATCCTGTGGCCTGGGAACATGACATCAGTGGATTCTGGAACCCTGTGGCCTGGGAACATGAGAACGGTTTAATTCTGGAACCCTCTGACCTGGGAACATGTCTGAGGTTTGATGGTGGAAACCTGTGGCTTGGCAACATGACTGAGGTTTGTTTCTGGACACCTTTGTGCTGGGAACATGACTGTGTTTTGATTGTGGAATCATGGGTCCTGCAAACATGACAGAGGTTTGATTCTGGAACCAGGTGTCCTGGGAATATGACTGAGGTTTGATTCTGGAATTCTGTGGCCTGGGAACTTGACTGAGGTTTGATGGCAGAAACCTGTGGACTGGCAACATGACTGAGGTTTGATTGTAGAACCCTGTGCCCGGGAAACATGACTGTGGCCTGGTACTGGAAACCCATGGCCTAGGAATTTGACATTGGTTTGATTCTGGAACCCTGTGGCCTGGGAACATGACTGAGGCGTGATTCTGGAAAACTGTGGCCTGGGAATATGACTGAGGTTTGATTCTGGAAATCTGTGGCCTGGGAACTTGACTGAGGTTTGATGGTAGAAATCTGTGGACTGGCAACATGACTGAGGTTTGATTGTAGAACCCTGTGCCCTGGAAACATGAATGCGACCTGATACTTGAAACCCATGGCCTGGGAACTTGACATTGGTTTGATTCCGGAACCCTGTGGCCAGGAACAAGACTGAGGCGTGATTCTGGAATCCTGTGGCCTGGGAACATGACATCTGTTTAGATTGTGGAATACTGGGCCCTGGGAACCTGACTGAGGCTTGGTTCTGGAACCCTGTGGACTGGGAACATGACTGAGGTTTTATTCTGGAATCCTGTGGCCTGGGAACATGACATCAGTGGATTCTGGAACCCTGTGGCCTGGGAACATGAGAACGGTTGGATTCTGGAACCCTGTGTCCTGGGAACATGTCTGAGGTTTGATGGTGGAAACCTGTGGCTTGGCAACATGAATGAGGTTTGTTACTGGAACCCTGTTCCCTGGGAACATGACTGAGGTTTGATTCTGGACACCTTTGTCCTGGGAACATGACTGTGGTTTGATTGTGGAACCATGGGTCCTGCAAACATGACTGAGGTTTTATTCTGGAACCAGGTGTCCTGGGAATATGACTGAGGTTTGATTCTGGAAATCTGTGGCCTGGGAAATTGACTGAGGTTTGATGGCAGAAACCTGTGGACTGGCAACATGACAGAGGTTTGATTGTAGAAACCTGTGCCCTGGAAACATGACTGTGGCCTGGTACTGGAAACCCATGGCCTAGGAATTTGACATTGGCTTGATTCTGGAACCCTGTGGCCTGGGAACATGATTTAGGCCTGATTCTGGAAACCTGTGGCCTGGGAACATGACATCTGTTTAGATTGTGGCATACTGTGCCCTGGGAACCGGACTGAAGGCTTGGTTCTGGAATCCTGTGGACTGGGAACAAGACTGAGGTTTGATTCTGGAACCATGTGGCCTGGGAATATGACTGATGTTAGATCTTGGAATCCTGTGGCCTGGGAACATGACATCGGTTTGGATTCTGGTACCCTGTTGCCTGGGAACATGAAATCGGTTTGATTGTGGAAACCTGTGGTCTGGGAATATGACTGAGGTTTGATGGTGGTACCGTCTGGCCTGGCAACATGACTGAGGTTTGATTCTGGATCCCTGTGGCCTGGGAACATGACTGAGGCGTGATTCTGGAATCCTGTGGCCTGGGAACATGACGTCTGTTTAGATTGTGGAATACTGTGCCCTGGGAATCTGACTGAGGCTTGGTTCTGGAACCCTGTGGACTGGGAACATGACTGAGGTTTGAATCTGGAATCCTGTAGCCTGCGAACATAACTGAGGATTGTTTCTGGAACCCTGTGGCCTGGGAACATGACATCAGTGGATTCTGGAACCCTGTGGCCTGGGAACATGAGAACGGTATAATTCTGGAACCCTGTGACCTGGGAACATGTCTGAGGTTTGATGGTGGAAACCTGTGGCTTGGCAACATGACTGAGGTTTGTTTCTGTAACCCTGTTCTCTGCGAACATGACTGAGGTTTGATTCTGGACACCTTTGTGCTGGGAACATGACTGTGTTTTGATTGTGGAATCATGGGTCCTGCAAACATGACTGAGGTTTGATTCTGGAACCATGTGTCCTGGGAATATGACTGAGGTTTGATTCTGGAAATCTGTGGCCTGGGAACTTGACTGAGGTTTGATGGCAGAAACCTGTGGACTGGCAACATGACTGAGGTTTGATTGTAGAACCCTGTGCCCTGGAAACATGACTGTGGCCTGGTACTGGAAACCCATGGCCTAGGAATTTGACATTGGTTTGATTCTGGAACCCTGTGACCTGGGAACATGACTGAGGTATGATTCTGGAAAACTGTGGCCGGGGACTTGACTGAGGTTTGATGGCAGAAATCTGTGGACTGGAAACATTACTGAGGTTTGATTGTAGAACCCTGTGCCCTGGAAACATGAGTGCGACGTGATACTTGAAACCCATGGCCTGGGAACTTGACATTGGTTTGATTCTGGAACCCTGTGGCCAGGAACAAGACTGAGGCATGATTCTGGAATCCTGTGGCCTGGGAACATGACATCTGTTTAGATTGTGGAATACTGTGCCCTGGGAACCTGACTGAGGCTTGGTTCTGGAACCCTGTGGACTGGGAACATGACTGAGGTTTTATTCTGGAATCCTGTGGCCTGGGAACATGACATCAGTGGATTCTGGAACCCTGTGGCCTGGGAACATGAGAACGGTTGGATTCTGGAAACCTGTGTCCTGGGAACATGTCTGAGGTTTGATGGTGGAAACCTGTGGCTTGGCAACATGAATGAGGTTTGTTACTGGAACCCTGTTCCCTGGGAACATGACTGAGGTTTGATTCTGGACACCTTTGTCCTGGGAACATGACTGTGGTTTGATTGTGGAACCATGGGTCCTGCAAACATGACTGAGGTTTGATTCTGGAACCATGTGTCCTGGGAATATGACTGAGGTTTGATTCTGGAAATCTGTGGCCTGGGAACATGACTGAGGTTTGATTCTGGAACCCTGTAGCCTGCGAATATAACTGAGGATTGTTTCTGGAATCCTGTGGCCTGGGAACATGACATCAGTGGATTCTGGAACCCTGTGGCCTGGGAACATGAGAACGGTTTAATTCTGGAACCCTCTGACCTGGGAACATGTCTGAGGTTTGATGGTGGAAACCTGTGGCTTGGCAACATGACTGAGGTTTGTTTCTGGAAACCTTTGTGCTGGGAACATGACTGTGTTTTGATTGTGGAATCATGGGTCCTGCAAACATGACAGAGGTTTGATTCTGGAACCAGGTGTCCTGGGAATATGACTGAGGTTTGATTCTGGAATTCTGTGGCCTGGGAACTTGACTGAGGTTTGATGGCAGAAACCTGTGGACTGGCAACATGACTGAGGTTTGATTGTAGAACCCTGTGCCCGGGAAACATGACTGTGGCCTGGTACTGGAAACCCATGGCCTAGGAATTTGACATTGGTTTGATTCTGGAACCCTGTGGCCTGGGAACATGACTGAGGTGTGATTCTGGAAAACTGTGGCCTGGGAATATGACTGAGGTTTGATTCTGGAAATCTGTGGCCTGGGAACTTGACTGAGGTTTGATGGTAGAAATCTGTGGACTGGCAACATGACTGAGGTTTGATTGTAGAACCCTGTGCCCTGGAAACATGACTGCGACCTGATACTTGAAACCCATGGCCTGGGAACTTGACATTGGTTTGATTCCGGAACCCTGTGGCCAGGAACAAGACTGAGGCGTGATTCTGGAATCCTGTGGCCTGGGAACATGACATCTGTTTAGATTGTGGAATACTGGGCCCTGGGAACCTGACTGAGGCTTGGTTCTGGAACCCTGTGGACTGGGAACATGACTGAGGTTTTATTCTGGAATCCTGTGGCCTGGGAACATGACATCAGTGGATTCTGGAACCCTGTGGCCTGGGAACATGAGAACGGTTTAATTCTGGAACCCTGTGGCCTGGGAACATGTCTGAGGTTTGATGGTGGAAACCTGTGGCTTGGCAACATGAATGAGGTTTGTTACTGGAACCCTCTTCCCTGGGAACATGACTGAGGTTTGATTCTGGACACCTTTGTCCTGGGAACATGACTGTGGTTTGATTGTGGAACCATGGGTCCTGCAAACATGACTGAGGTTTGATTCTGGAACCAGGTGTCCTGGGAATATGACTGAGGTTTGATTCTGGAAATCTGTGGCCTGGGAAATTGACTGAGGTTTGATGGCAGAAACCTGTGGACTGGCAACATGACAGAGGTTTGATTGTAGAAACCTGTGCCCTGGAAACATGACTGTGGCCTGGTACTGGAAACCCATGGCCTAGGAATTTGACATTGTCTTGATTCTGGAACCCTGTGGCCTGGGAACAGGATTGAGGCGTGATTCTGGAAACCTGTGGCCTGGGAACATGACATCTGTTTAGATTGTGGCATACTGTGCCCTGGGAACCGGACTGAAGGCTTGGTTCTGGAATCCTGTGGACTGGGAACAAGACTGAGGTTTGATTCTGGAACCATGTGGCCTGGGAATATGACTGATGTTAGATCGTGGAATCCTGTGGCCTGGGAACATGACATCGGTTTGGATTCTGGTACCCTGTTGCCTGGGAACATGAAATCGGTTTGATTGTGGAAACCTGTGGTCTGGGAATATGACTGAGGTTTGATGGTGGTACCCTCTGGCCTGGCAACATGACTGAGGTTTGATTCTGGATCCCTGTGGCCTGGGAACATGACTGAGGCGTGATTCTGGAATCCTGTGGCCTGGGAACATGACGTCTGTTTAGATTGTGGAATACTGTGCCCTGGGAATCTGACTGAGGCTTGGTTCTGGAACCCTGTGGACTGGGAACATGACTGAGGTTTGAATCTGGAATCCTGTAGCCTGCGAACATAACTGAGGATTGTTTCTGGAACCCTGTGGCCTGGGAACATGACATCAGTGGATTCTGGAACCCTGTGGCCTGGGAACATGAGAACGGTATAATTCTGGAACCCTGTGACCTGGGAACATGTCTGAGGTTTGATGGTGGAAACCTGTGGCTTGGCAACATGACTGAGGTTTGTTTCTGTAACCCTGTTCTCTGCGAACATGACTGAGGTTTGATTCTGGACACCTTTGTGCTGGGAACATGACTGTGTTTTGATTGTGGAATCATGGGTCCTGCAAACATGACTGAGGTTTGATTCTGGAACCATGTGTCCTGGGAATATGACTGAGGTTTGATTCTGGAAATCTGTGGCCTGGGAACTTGACTGAGGTTTGATGGCAGAAACCTGTGGACTGGCAACATGACTGAGGTTTGATTGTAGAACCCTGTGCCCTGGAAACATGACTGTGGCCTGGTACTGGAAACCCATGGCCTAGGAATTTGACATTGGTTTGATTCTGGAACCCTGTGACCTGGGAACATGACTGAGGTATGATTCTGGAAAACTGTGGCCGGGGACTTGACTGAGGTTTGATGGCAGAAATCTGTGGACTGGAAACATTACTGAGGTTTGATTGTAGAACCCTGTGCCCTGGAAACATGAGTGCGACGTGATACTTGAAACCCATGGCCTGGGAACTTGACATTGGTTTGATTCTGGAACCCTGTGCCCAGGAACAAGACTGAGGCGTGATTCTGGAATCCTGTGGCCTGGGAACATGACATCTGTTTAGATTGTGGAATACTGTGCCCTGGGAACCTGACTGAGGCTTGGTTCTGGAACCCTGTGGACTGGGAACATGACTGAGGTTTTACTCTGGAATCCTGTGGCCTGGGAACATGACATCAGTGGATTCTGGAACCCTGTGGCCTGGGAACATGAGAACGGTTGGATTCTGGAAACCTGTGGCCTGGGAACATGTCTGAGGTTTGATGGTGGAAACCTGTGGCTTGGCAACATGACTGAGGTTTGTTACTGGAACCCTGTTCCCTGGGAACATGACTGAGGTTTGATTCTGGACACCTTTGTCCTGGGAACATGACTGTGGTTTGATTGTGGAACCATGGGTCCTGCAAACATGACTGAGGTTTGATTCTGGAACCATGTGTCCTGGGAATATGACTGAGGTTTGATTCTGGAAATCTGTGGCCTGGGAACATGACTGAGGTTTGATTCTGGAACCCTGTAGCCTGCGAACATAACTGAGGATTGTTTCTGGAATCCTGTGGCCTGGGAACATGACATCAGTGGATTCTGGAACCCTGTGGCCTGGGAACATGAGAACGGTTTAATTCTGGAACCCTCTGACCTGGGAACATGTCTGAGGTTTGATGGTGGAAACCTGTGGCTTGGCAACATGACTGAGGTTTGTTTCTGGACACCTTTGTGCTGGGAACATGACTGTGTTTTGATTGTGGAATCATGGGTCCTGCAAACATGACAGAGGTTTGATTCTGGAACCAGGTGTCCTGGGAATATGACTGAGGTTTGATTCTGGAATTCTGTGGCCTGGGAACTTGACTGAGGTTTGATGGCAGAAACCTGTGGACTGGCAACATGACTGAGGTTTGATTGTAGAACCCTGTGCCCGGGAAACATGACTGTGGCCTGGTACTGGAAACCCATGGCCTAGGAATTTGACATTGGTTTGATTCTGGAACCCTGTGGCCTGGGAACATGACTGAGGCGTGATTCTGGAAAACTGTGGCCTGGGAATATGACTGAGGTTTGATTCTGGAAATCTGTGGCCTGGGAACTTGACTGAGGTTTGATGGTAGAAATCTGTGGACTGGCAACATGACTGAGGTTTGATTGTAGAACCCTGTGCCCTGGAAACATGAATGCGACCTGATACTTGAAACCCATGGCCTGGGAACTTGACATTGGTTTGATTCCGGAACCCTGTGGCCAGGAACAAGACTGAGGCGTGATTCTGGAATCCTGTGGCCTGGGAACATGACATCTGTTTAGATTGTGGAATACTGGGCCCTGGGAACCTGACTGAGGCTTGGTTCTGGAACCCTGTGGACTGGGAACATGACTGAGGTTTTATTCTGGAATCCTGTGGCCTGGGAACATGACATCAGTGGATTCTGGAACCCTGTGGCCTGGGAACATGAGAACGGTTGGATTCTGGAACCCTGTGTCCTGGGAACATGTCTGAGGTTTGATGGTGGAAACCTGTGGCTTGGCAACATGAATGAGGTTTGTTACTGGAACCCTGTTCCCTGGGAACATGACTGAGGTTTGATTCTGGACACCTTTGTCCTGGGAACATGACTGTGGTTTGATTGTGGAACCATGGGTCCTGCAAACATGACTGAGGTTTTATTCTGGAACCAGGTGTCCTGGGAATATGACTGAGGTTTGATTCTGGAAATCTGTGGCCTGGGAAATTGACTGAGGTTTGATGGCAGAAACCTGTGGACTGGCAACATGACAGAGGTTTGATTGTAGAAACCTGTGCCCTGGAAACATGACTGTGGCCTGGTACTGGAAACCCATGGCCTAGGAATTTGACATTGGCTTGATTCTGGAACCCTGTGGCCTGGGAACATGATTTAGGCCTGATTCTGGAAACCTGTGGCCTGGGAACATGACATCTGTTTAGATTGTGGCATACTGTGCCCTGGGAACCGGACTGAAGGCTTGGTTCTGGAATCCTGTGGACTGGGAACAAGACTGAGGTTTGATTCTGGAACCATGTGGCCTGGGAATATGACTGATGTTAGATCTTGGAATCCTGTGGCCTGGGAACATGACATCGGTTTGGATTCTGGTACCCTGTTGCCTGGGAACATGAAATCGGTTTGATTGTGGAAACCTGTGGTCTGGGAATATGACTGAGGTTTGATGGTGGTACCGTCTGGCCTGGCAACATGACTGAGGTTTGATTCTGGATCCCTGTGGCCTGGGAACATGACTGAGGCGTGATTCTGGAATCCTGTGGCCTGGGAACATGACGTCTGTTTAGATTGTGGAATACTGTGCCCTGGGAATCTGACTGAGGCTTGGTTCTGGAACCCTGTGGACTGGGAACATGACTGAGGTTTGAATCTGGAATCCTGTAGCCTGCGAACATAACTGAGGATTGTTTCTGGAACCCTGTGGCCTGGGAACATGACATCAGTGGATTCTGGAACCCTGTGGCCTGGGAACATGAGAACGGTATAATTCTGGAACCCTGTGACCTGGGAACATGTCTGAGGTTTGATGGTGGAAACCTGTGGCTTGGCAACATGACTGAGGTTTGTTTCTGTAACCCTGTTCTCTGCGAACATGACTGAGGTTTGATTCTGGACACCTTTGTGCTGGGAACATGACTGTGTTTTGATTGTGGAATCATGGGTCCTGCAAACATGACTGAGGTTTGATTCTGGAACCATGTGTCCTGGGAATATGACTGAGGTTTGATTCTGGAAATCTGTGGCCTGGGAACTTGACTGAGGTTTGATGGCAGAAACCTGTGGACTGGCAACATGACTGAGGTTTGATTGTAGAACCCTGTGCCCTGGAAACATGACTGTGGCCTGGTACTGGAAACCCATGGCCTAGGAATTTGACATTGGTTTGATTCTGGAACCCTGTGACCTGGGAACATGACTGAGGTATGATTCTGGAAAACTGTGGCCGGGGACTTGACTGAGGTTTGATGGCAGAAATCTGTGGACTGGAAACATTACTGAGGTTTGATTGTAGAACCCTGTGCCCTGGAAACATGAGTGCGACGTGATACTTGAAACCCATGGCCTGGGAACTTGACATTGGTTTGATTCTGGAACCCTGTGGCCAGGAACAAGACTGAGGCATGATTCTGGAATCCTGTGGCCTGGGAACATGACATCTGTTTAGATTGTGGAATACTGTGCCCTGGGAACCTGACTGAGGCTTGGTTCTGGAACCCTGTGGACTGGGAACATGACTGAGGTTTTATTCTGGAATCCTGTGGCCTGGGAACATGACATCAGTGGATTCTGGAACCCTGTGGCCTGGGAACATGAGAACGGTTGGATTCTGGAAACCTGTGTCCTGGGAACATGTCTGAGGTTTGATGGTGGAAACCTGTGGCTTGGCAACATGAATGAGGTTTGTTACTGGAACCCTGTTCCCTGGGAACATGACTGAGGTTTGATTCTGGACACCTTTGTCCTGGGAACATGACTGTGGTTTGATTGTGGAACCATGGGTCCTGCAAACATGACTGAGGTTTGATTCTGGAACCATGTGTCCTGGGAATATGACTGAGGTTTGATTCTGGAAATCTGTGGCCTGGGAACATGACTGAGGTTTGATTCTGGAACCCTGTAGCCTGCGAATATAACTGAGGATTGTTTCTGGAATCCTGTGGCCTGGGAACATGACATCAGTGGATTCTGGAACCCTGTGGCCTGGGAACATGAGAACGGTTTAATTCTGGAACCCTCTGACCTGGGAACATGTCTGAGGTTTGATGGTGGAAACCTGTGGCTTGGCAACATGACTGAGGTTTGTTTCTGGACACCTTTGTGCTGGGAACATGACTGTGTTTTGATTGTGGAATCATGGGTCCTGCAAACATGACAGAGGTTTGATTCTGGAACCAGGTGTCCTGGGAATATGACTGAGGTTTGATTCTGGAATTCTGTGGCCTGGGAACTTGACTGAGGTTTGATGGCAGAAATCTGTGGACTGGCAACATGACTGAGGTTTGATTGTAGAACCCTGTGCCCTGGAAACATGACTCTTGCCTGGTACTGGAAACCCATGGCCTGGGAATTTGACATTGGTTTGATTCTGGAACCCTGTGGCCTGGGAACATGATTGAGGCGTGATTCTGGAAACCTGTGGCCTGGGAACATGACATCAGTTTAGATTGTGGCATACTGTGCCCTGGGAACCGGACTGAAGGCTTGGTTCTGGAATCCTGTGGACTGGGAACAAGACTGATGTTTGATTCTGGAACCATGTGGCCTGGGAATATGACTGATGTTAGATCGTGGAATCCTGTGGCCTGGGAACATGACATCGGTTTGGATTCTGGTACCCTGTTGCCTGGGAACATGAAATCGGTTTGATTGTGGAAACCTGTGGTCTGGGAATATGACTGAGGTTTGATGGTGGTACCCTCTGGCCTGGCAACATGACTGAGGTTTGATTCTGGATCCCTGTGGCCTGGGAACATGACTGAGGCGTGATTCTGGAATCCTGTGGCCTGGGAACATGACGTCTGTTTAGATTGTGGAATACTGTGCCCTGGGAATCTGACTGAGGCTTGGTTCTGGAACCCTGTGGACTGGGAACATGACTGAGGTTTGAATCTGGAATCCTGTAGCCTGCGAACATAACTGAGGATTGTTTCTGGAACCCTGTGGCCTGGGAACATGACATCAGTGGATTCTGGAACCCTGTGGCCTGGGAACATGAGAACGGTTTAATTCTGGAACCCTGTGACCTGGGAACATGTCTGAGGTTTGATGGTGGAAACCTGTGGCTTGGCAACATGACTGAGGTTTGTTTCTGTAACCCTGTTCTCTGCGAACATGACTGAGGTTTGATTCTGGACACCTTTGTGCTGGAACATGACTGTGTTTTGATTGTGGAATCATGGGTCCTGCAAACATGACTGAGGTTTGATTCTGGAACCATGTGTCCTGGGAATATGACTGAGGTTTGTTTCTGGAAATCTGTGGCCTGGGAACTTGACTGAGGTTTGATGGCAGAAACCTGTGGACTGGCAACATGACTGAGGTTTGATTGTAGAACCCTGTGCCCTGGAAACATGACTGTGGCCTGGTACTGGAAACCCATGGCCTAGGAATTTGACATTGGTTTGATTCTGGAACCCTGTGACCTGGGAACATGACTGAGGTATGATTCTGGAAAACTGTGGCCGGGGACTTGACTGAGGTTTGATGGCAGAAATCTGTGGACTGGAAACATTACTGAGGTTTGATTGTAGAACCCTGTGCCCTGGAAACATGAGTGCGACGTGATACTTGAAACCCATGGCCTGGGAACTTGACATTGGTTTGATTCTGGAACCCTGTGCCCAGGAACAAGACTGAGGCGTGATTCTGGAATCCTGTGGCCTGGGAACATGACATCTGTTTAGATTGTGGAATACTGTGCCCTGGGAACCTGACTGAGGCTTGGTTCTGGAACCCTGTGGACTGGGAACATGACTGAGGTTTTACTCTGGAATCCTGTGGCCTGGGAACATGACATCAGTGGATTCTGGAACCCTGTGGCCTGGGAACATGAGAACGGTTGGATTCTGGAAACCTGTGGCCTGGGAACATGTCTGAGGTTTGATGGTGGAAACCTGTGGCTTGGCAACATGACTGAGGTTTGTTACTGGAACCCTGTTCCCTGGGAACATGACTGAGGTTTGATTCTGGACACCTTTGTCCTGGGAACATGACTGTGGTTTGATTGTGGAACCATGGGTCCTGCAAACATGACTGAGGTTTGATTCTGGAACCATGTGTCCTGGGAATATGACTGAGGTTTGATTCTGGAAATCTGTGGCCTGGGAACATGACTGAGGTTTGATTCTGGAACCCTGTAGCCTGCGAACATAACTGAGGATTGTTTCTGGAATCCTGTGGCCTGGGAACATGACATCAGTGGATTCTGGAACCCTGTGGCCTGGGAACATGAGAACGGTTTAATTCTGGAACCCTCTGACCTGGGAACATGTCTGAGGTTTGATGGTGGAAACCTGTGGCTTGGCAACATGACTGAGGTTTGTTTCTGGACACCTTTGTGCTGGGAACATGACTGTGTTTTGATTGTGGAATCATGGGTCCTGCAAACATGACAGAGGTTTGATTCTGGAACCAGGTGTCCTGGGAATATGACTGAGGTTTGATTCTGGAATTCTGTGGCCTGGGAACTTGACTGAGGTTTGATGGCAGAAACCTGTGGACTGGCAACATGACTGAGGTTTGATTGTAGAACCCTGTGCCCGGGAAACATGACTGTGGCCTGGTACTGGAAACCCATGGCCTAGGAATTTGACATTGGTTTGATTCTGGAACCCTGTGGCCTGGGAACATGACTGAGGTGTGATTCTGGAAAACTGTGGCCTGGGAATATGACTGAGGTTTGATTCTGGAAATCTGTGGCCTGGGAACTTGACTGAGGTTTGATGGTAGAAATCTGTGGACTGGCAACATGACTGAGGTTTGATTGTAGAACCCTGTGCCCTGGAAACATGACTGCGACCTGATACTTGAAACCCATGGCCTGGGAACTTGACATTGGTTTGATTCCGGAACCCTGTGGCCAGGAACAAGACTGAGGCGTGATTCTGGAATCCTGTGGCCTGGGAACATGACATCTGTTTAGATTGTGGAATACTGGGCCCTGGGAACCTGACTGAGGCTTGGTTCTGGAACCCTGTGGACTGGGAACATGATTGAGGTTTTATTCTGGAATCCTGTGGCCTGGGAACATGACATCAGTGGATTCTGGAACCCTGTGGCCTGGGAACATGAGAACGGTTTAATTCTGGAACCCTGTGGCCTGGGAACATGTCTGAGGTTTGATGGTGGAAACCTGTGGCTTGGCAACATGAATGAGGTTTGTTACTGGAACCCTCTTCCCTGGGAACATGACTGAGGTTTGATTCTGGACACCTTTGTCCTGGGAACATGACTGTGGTTTGATTGTGGAACCATGGGTCCTGCAAACATGACTGAGGTTTTATTCTGGAACCAGGTGTCCTGGGAATATGACTGAGGTTTGATTCTGGAAATCTGTGGCCTGGGAAATTGACTGAGGTTTGATGGCAGAAACCTGTGGACTGGCAACATGACAGAGGTTTGATTGTAGAAACCTGTTCCCTGGAAACATGACTGTGGCCTGGTACTGGAAACCCATGGCCTAGGAATTTGACATTGGCTTGATTCTGGAACCCTGTGGCCTGGGAACAGGATTGAGGCGTGATTCTGGAAACCTGTGGCCTGGGAACATGACATCTGTTTAGATTGTGGCATACTGTGCCCTGGGAACCGGACTGAAGGCTTGGTTCTGGAATCCTGTGGACTGGGAACAAGACTGAGGTTTGATTCTGGAACCATGTGGCCTGGGAATATGACTGATGTTAGATCGTGGAATCCTGTGGCCTGGGAACATGACATCGGTTTGGATTCTGGTACCCTGTTGCCTGGGAACATGAAATCGGTTTGATTGTGGAAACCTGTGGTCTGGGAATATGACTGAGGTTTGATGGTGGTACCGTCTGGCCTGGCAACATGACTGAGGTTTGATTCTGGATCCCAGTGGCCTGGGAACATGACTGAGGCGTGATTCTGGAATCCTGTGGACTGGGAAAATGACTGAGATTTTATTCTGGAATCCTGTGGCCTGGAAACATGACATCAGTGGATTCTTGAACCCTGTGGCCTGGGAACATGAGAACAGTTGGATTCTGGAACCCTGTGGCCTGGGAACATGTCTGAGGTTTGATGGTGGAAACCTGTGGCTTGGCAACATGAATGAGGTTTGTTACTGGAACCCTGTTCCCTGGGAATATGACTGAGGTTTGATTCTGGACACCTTTGTCCTGGGAACATGACTGTGGTTTGATTGTGGAACCATGGGTCCTGCAAACATGACTGAGGTTTGCTTCTGGAAATCTGTGGCCTGGGAACTTGACTGAGGTTTGATGGCAGAAACCTGTGGACTGGCAAGATGACTGAGGTTTGATTGTAGAACCCTGTGCCCTGGAAACATGACTGTGGCCTGGTACTGGAAACCCATGGCCTAAGAATTTGACATTGGTTTGATTCTGGAACCCTGTGGCCTTGGAACATGACTGAGGCGTGATTCTGGAAAACTGTGGCCTGGGAATATGACTGAGGTTTCTTTCTGGAAATCTGTGGCCTGGGAACTTGACTGAGGTTTGATGGCAGAAACCTGTGGACTGGCAACATGACTGAGGTTTGATTGTAGAACCCTGTGCCCTGGAAACATGACTGTGGCCTGTTACTGGAAACCCATGGCCTAGGAATTTGACATTGGTTTGATTCTGGAACCCTGTGGCCTGGGAACATGACTGAGGCGTGATTCTGGAAAACTGTGGCCTGGGAATATGACTGAGGTTTGATTCTGGAAATCTGTGGCCTGGGAACTTGACTGAGGTTTGATGGCAGAAACCTGTGGACTGGCAACATGACTGAGGTTTGATTGTAGAACCCTGTGCCCTGGAATCATGACTGCGACCTGATACTTGAAACCCATGGCCTGGGAACTTGACATTGGTTTGATTCCGGAACCCTGTGGCCAGGAACAAGACTGAGGCGTGATTCTGGAATCCTGTGGCCTGGGAACATGACATCTGTTTAGATTGTGGCATACTGGGCCCTGGGAACCTGACTGAGGATTGGTTCTGGAATCCTGTGGACTGGGAACAAGACTGAGGTTTGATTCTGGAACCATGTGGCCTGGGAATATGACTGAGGTTTGATTCTGGAAATCTGTGGCCTGGGAACTTGACTGAGGTTTGATGGCCGAAACCTGTGGACTGGCAACATGACTGAGGTTTGATTGTAGAACCCTGTGCCCTGGAAACATGACTGTGGCCTGGTACTGGAAACCCATGGCCTAGGAATTTGACATTGGTTTGATTCTGGAACCCTGTGTCCTGGGAAAATGACTGAGGTTTGATTCTGGTAAACTGTGGCCGGGGACTTGACTGAGGTTTGATGGCAGAAATCTGTGGACTGGAAACATTACTGAAGTTTGATTGTAGAACCCTGTGCCCTGGAAACATGACTGCGACCTGATACTTGAAACCCACGGCCTGGGAACTTGACATTGGTTTGATTCTGGAAGCCTTTGGTCTGGAAGAAGAGTGAGGCGTGATTCTGGAATCCTGTGGCCTGGGAATATGACATCTGTTTAGATTGTGGAATACTGTGCCCTGGGAACCTGACTGAGGCTTGGTTCTGAAACCCTGTGGACTGGGAACATGACTGAGGTTTTATTCTGGAATCCTGTGGCCTGGGAACATGACATCAGTGGATTCTTGAAACCTGTGGCCTAGGAACATGAGAACGGTTGGATTCTGGAACCCTGTGGCCTGGGAACATGTCTGAGGTTTGATGGTGGAAACCTGTGGCTTGGCAACATGACTGAGGTTTGTTACTGGAACCCTGTTGCCTGGGAACATGACTGAGGTTTGATTCTGGACACCTTTGTGCTGGGAACATGACTGTGTTTTGATTGTGGAACCATGGGTCCTGCAAACATGACTGAGGTTTTATTCTGGAACCAGGTGTCCTGGGAATATGACTGAGGTTTGATTCTGGAAATCTGTGGCCTGGGAAATTGACTGAGGTTTGATGGCAGAAACCTGTGGACTGGCAACATGACAGAGGTTTGATTGTAGAAACCTGTGCCCTGGAAACATGACTGTGGCCTGGTACTGGAAACCCATGGCCTAGGAATTTGACATTGGCTTGATTCTGGAACCCTGTGGCCTGGGAACATGATTTAGGCCTGATTCTGGAAACCTGTGGCCTGGGAACATGACATCTGTTTAGATTGTGGCATACTGTGCCCTGGGAACCGGACTGAAGGCTTGGTTCTGGAATCCTGTGGACTGGGAACAAGACTGAGGTTTGATTCTGGAACCATGTGGCCTGGGAATATGACTGATGTTAGATCTTGGAATCCTGTGGCCTGGGAACATGACATCGGTTTGGATTCTGGTACCCTGTTGCCTGGGAACATGAAATCGGTTTGATTGTGGAAACCTGTGGTCTGGGAATATGACTGAGGTTTGATGGTGGTACCGTCTGGCCTGGCAACATGACTGAGGTTTGATTCTGGATCCCTGTGGCCTGGGAACATGACTGAGGCGTGATTCTGGAATCCTGTGGCCTGGGAACATGACGTCTGTTTAGATTGTGGAATACTGTGCCCTGGGAATCTGACTGAGGCTTGGTTCTGGAACCCTGTGGACTGGGAACATGACTGAGGTTTGAATCTGGAATCCTGTAGCCTGCGAACATAACTGAGGATTGTTTCTGGAACCCTGTGGCCTGGGAACATGACATCAGTGGATTCTGGAACCCTGTGGCCTGGGAACATGAGAACGGTATAATTCTGGAACCCTGTGACCTGGGAACATGTCTGAGGTTTGATGGTGGAAACCTGTGGCTTGGCAACATGACTGAGGTTTGTTTCTGTAACCCTGTTCTCTGCGAACATGACTGAGGTTTGATTCTGGACACCTTTGTGCTGGGAACATGACTGTGTTTTGATTGTGGAATCATGGGTCCTGCAAACATGACTGAGGTTTGATTCTGGAACCATGTGTCCTGGGAATATGACTGAGGTTTGATTCTGGAAATCTGTGGCCTGGGAACTTGACTGAGGTTTGATGGCAGAAACCTGTGGACTGGCAACATGACTGAGGTTTGATTGTAGAACCCTGTGCCCTGGAAACATGACTGTGGCCTGGTACTGGAAACCCATGGCCTAGGAATTTGACATTGGTTTGATTCTGGAACCCTGTGACCTGGGAACATGACTGAGGTATGATTCTGGAAAACTGTGGCCGGGGACTTGACTGAGGTTTGATGGCAGAAATCTGTGGACTGGAAACATTACTGAGGTTTGATTGTAGAACCCTGTGCCCTGGAAACATGAGTGCGACGTGATACTTGAAACCCATGGCCTGGGAACTTGACATTGGTTTGATTCTGGAACCCTGTGGCCAGGAACAAGACTGAGGCATGATTCTGGAATCCTGTGGCCTGGGAACATGACATCTGTTTAGATTGTGGAATACTGTGCCCTGGGAACCTGACTGAGGCTTGGTTCTGGAACCCTGTGGACTGGGAACATGACTGAGGTTTTATTCTGGAATCCTGTGGCCTGGGAACATGACATCAGTGGATTCTGGAACCCTGTGGCCTGGGAACATGAGAACGGTTGGATTCTGGAAACCTGTGTCCTGGGAACATGTCTGAGGTTTGATGGTGGAAACCTGTGGCTTGGCAACATGAATGAGGTTTGTTACTGGAACCCTGTTCCCTGGGAACATGACTGAGGTTTGATTCTGGACACCTTTGTCCTGGGAACATGACTGTGGTTTGATTGTGGAACCATGGGTCCTGCAAACATGACTGAGGTTTGATTCTGGAACCATGTGTCCTGGGAATATGACTGAGGTTTGATTCTGGAAATCTGTGGCCTGGGAACATGACTGAGGTTTGATTCTGGAACCCTGTAGCCTGCGAATATAACTGAGGATTGTTTCTGGAATCCTGTGGCCTGGGAACATGACATCAGTGGATTCTGGAACCCTGTGGCCTGGGAACATGAGAACGGTTTAATTCTGGAACCCTCTGACCTGGGAACATGTCTGAGGTTTGATGGTGGAAACCTGTGGCTTGGCAACATGACTGAGGTTTGTTTCTGGACACCTTTGTGCTGGGAACATGACTGTGTTTTGATTGTGGAATCATGGGTCCTGCAAACATGACAGAGGTTTGATTCTGGAACCAGGTGTCCTGGGAATATGACTGAGGTTTGATTCTGGAATTCTGTGGCCTGGGAACTTGACTGAGGTTTGATGGCAGAAATCTGTGGACTGGCAACATGACTGAGGTTTGATTGTAGAACCCTGTGCCCTGGAAACATGACTCTTGCCTGGTACTGGAAACCCATGGCCTGGGAATTTGACATTGGTTTGATTCTGGAACCCTGTGGCCTGGGAACATGATTGAGGCGTGATTCTGGAAACCTGTGGCCTGGGAACATGACATCAGTTTAGATTGTGGCATACTGTGCCCTGGGAACCGGACTGAAGGCTTGGTTCTGGAATCCTGTGGACTGGGAACAAGACTGATGTTTGATTCTGGAACCATGTGGCCTGGGAATATGACTGATGTTAGATCGTGGAATCCTGTGGCCTGGGAACATGACATCGGTTTGGATTCTGGTACCCTGTTGCCTGGGAACATGAAATCGGTTTGATTGTGGAAACCTGTGGTCTGGGAATATGACTGAGGTTTGATGGTGGTACCCTCTGGCCTGGCAACATGACTGAGGTTTGATTCTGGATCCCTGTGGCCTGGGAACATGACTGAGGCGTGATTCTGGAATCCTGTGGCCTGGGAACATGACGTCTGTTTAGATTGTGGAATACTGTGCCCTGGGAATCTGACTGAGGCTTGGTTCTGGAACCCTGTGGACTGGGAACATGACTGAGGTTTGAATCTGGAATCCTGTAGCCTGCGAACATAACTGAGGATTGTTTCTGGAACCCTGTGGCCTGGGAACATGACATCAGTGGATTCTGGAACCCTGTGGCCTGGGAACATGAGAACGGTTTAATTCTGGAACCCTGTGACCTGGGAACATGTCTGAGGTTTGATGGTGGAAACCTGTGGCTTGGCAACATGACTGAGGTTTGTTTCTGTAACCCTGTTCTCTGCGAACATGACTGAGGTTTGATTCTGGACACCTTTGTGCTGGAACATGACTGTGTTTTGATTGTGGAATCATGGGTCCTGCAAACATGACTGAGGTTTGATTCTGGAACCATGTGTCCTGGGAATATGACTGAGGTTTGTTTCTGGAAATCTGTGGCCTGGGAACTTGACTGAGGTTTGATGGCAGAAACCTGTGGACTGGCAACATGACTGAGGTTTGATTGTAGAACCCTGTGCCCTGGAAACATGACTGTGGCCTGGTACTGGAAACCCATGGCCTAGGAATTTGACATTGGTTTGATTCTGGAACCCTGTGACCTGGGAACATGACTGAGGTATGATTCTGGAAAACTGTGGCCGGGGACTTGACTGAGGTTTGATGGCAGAAATCTGTGGACTGGAAACATTACTGAGGTTTGATTGTAGAACCCTGTGCCCTGGAAACATGAGTGCGACGTGATACTTGAAACCCATGGCCTGGGAACTTGACATTGGTTTGATTCTGGAACCCTGTGCCCAGGAACAAGACTGAGGCGTGATTCTGGAATCCTGTGGCCTGGGAACATGACATCTGTTTAGATTGTGGAATACTGTGCCCTGGGAACCTGACTGAGGCTTGGTTCTGGAACCCTGTGGACTGGGAACATGACTGAGGTTTTACTCTGGAATCCTGTGGCCTGGGAACATGACATCAGTGGATTCTGGAACCCTGTGGCCTGGGAACATGAGAACGGTTGGATTCTGGAAACCTGTGGCCTGGGAACATGTCTGAGGTTTGATGGTGGAAACCTGTGGCTTGGCAACATGACTGAGGTTTGTTACTGGAACCCTGTTCCCTGGGAACATGACTGAGGTTTGATTCTGGACACCTTTGTCCTGGGAACATGACTGTGGTTTGATTGTGGAACCATGGGTCCTGCAAACATGACTGAGGTTTGATTCTGGAACCATGTGTCCTGGGAATATGACTGAGGTTTGATTCTGGAAATCTGTGGCCTGGGAACATGACTGAGGTTTGATTCTGGAACCCTGTAGCCTGCGAACATAACTGAGGATTGTTTCTGGAATCCTGTGGCCTGGGAACATGACATCAGTGGATTCTGGAACCCTGTGGCCTGGGAACATGAGAACGGTTTAATTCTGGAACCCTCTGACCTGGGAACATGTCTGAGGTTTGATGGTGGAAACCTGTGGCTTGGCAACATGACTGAGGTTTGTTTCTGGACACCTTTGTGCTGGGAACATGACTGTGTTTTGATTGTGGAATCATGGGTCCTGCAAACATGACAGAGGTTTGATTCTGGAACCAGGTGTCCTGGGAATATGACTGAGGTTTGATTCTGGAATTCTGTGGCCTGGGAACTTGACTGAGGTTTGATGGCAGAAACCTGTGGACTGGCAACATGACTGAGGTTTGATTGTAGAACCCTGTGCCCGGGAAACATGACTGTGGCCTGGTACTGGAAACCCATGGCCTAGGAATTTGACATTGGTTTGATTCTGGAACCCTGTGGCCTGGGAACATGACTGAGGTGTGATTCTGGAAAACTGTGGCCTGGGAATATGACTGAGGTTTGATTCTGGAAATCTGTGGCCTGGGAACTTGACTGAGGTTTGATGGTAGAAATCTGTGGACTGGCAACATGACTGAGGTTTGATTGTAGAACCCTGTGCCCTGGAAACATGACTGCGACCTGATACTTGAAACCCATGGCCTGGGAACTTGACATTGGTTTGATTCCGGAACCCTGTGGCCAGGAACAAGACTGAGGCGTGATTCTGGAATCCTGTGGCCTGGGAACATGACATCTGTTTAGATTGTGGAATACTGTGCCCTGGGAACCTGACTGAGGCTTGGTTCTGGAACCCTGTGGACTGGGAACATGATTGAGGTTTTATTCTGGAATCCTGTGGCCTGGGAACATGACATCAGTGGATTCTGGAACCCTGTGGCCTGGGAACATGAGAACGGTTTAATTCTGGAACCCTGTGGCCTGGGAACATGTCTGAGGTTTGATGGTGGAAACCTGTGGCTTGGCAACATGAATGAGGTTTGTTACTGGAACCCTCTTCCCTGGGAACATGACTGAGGTTTGATTCTGGACACCTTTGTCCTGGGAACATGACTGTGGTTTGATTGTGGAACCATGGGTCCTGCAAACATGACTGAGGTTTGATTCTGGAACCAGGTGTCCTGGGAATATGACTGAGGTTTGATTCTGGAAATCTGTGGCCTGGGAAATTGACTGAGGTTTGATGGCAGAAACCTGTGGACTGGCAACATGACAGAGGTTTGATTGTAGAAACCTGTTCCCTGGAAACATGACTGTGGCCTGGTACTGGAAACCCATGGCCTAGGAATTTGACATTGGCTTGATTCTGGAACCCTGTGGCCTGGGAACAGGATTGAGGCGTGATTCTGGAAACCTGTGGCCTGGGAACATGACATCTGTTTAGATTGTGGCATACTGTGCCCTGGGAACCGGACTGAAGGCTTGGTTCTGGAATCCTGTGGACTGGGAACAAGACTGAGGTTTGATTCTGGAACCATGTGGCCTGGGAATATGACTGATGTTAGATCGTGGAATCCTGTGGCCTGGGAACATGACATCGGTTTGGATTCTGGTACCCTGTTGCCTGGGAACATGAAATCGGTTTGATTGTGGAAACCTGTGGTCTGGGAATATGACTGAGGTTTGATGGTGGTACCGTCTGGCCTGGCAACATGACTGAGGTTTGATTCTGGATCCCAGTGGCCTGGGAACATGACTGAGGCGTGATTCTGGAATCCTGTGGACTGGGAAAATGACTGAGATTTTATTCTGGAATCCTGTGGCCTGGAAACATGACATCAGTGGATTCTTGAACCCTGTGGCCTGGGAACATGAGAACAGTTGGATTCTGGAACCCTGTGGCCTGGGAACATGTCTGAGGTTTGATGGTGGAAACCTGTGGCTTGGCAACATGAATGAGGTTTGTTACTGGAACCCTGTTCCCTGGGAATATGACTGAGGTTTGATTCTGGACACCTTTGTCCTGGGAACATGACTGTGGTTTGATTGTGGAACCATGGGTCCTGCAAACATGACTGAGGTTTGCTTCTGGAAATCTGTGGCCTGGGAACTTGACTGAGGTTTGATGGCAGAAACCTGTGGACTGGCAAGATGACTGAGGTTTGATTGTAGAACCCTGTGCCCTGGAAACATGACTGTGGCCTGGTACTGGAAACCCATGGCCTAAGAATTTGACATTGGTTTGATTCTGGAAACCTGTGGCCTTGGAACATGACTGAGGCGTGATTCTGGAAAACTGTGGCCTGGGAATATGACTGAGGTTTCTTTCTGGAAATCTGTGGCCTGGGAACTTGACTGAGGTTTGATGGCAGAAACCTGTGGACTGGCAACATGACTGAGGTTTGATTGTAGAACCCTGTGCCCTGGAAACATGACTGTGGCCTGTTACTGGAAACCCATGGCCTAGGAATTTGACATTGGTTTGATTCTGGAACCCTGTGGCCTGGGAACATGACTGAGGCGTGATTCTGGAAAACTGTGGCCTGGGAATATGACTGAGGTTTGATTCTGGAAATCTGTGGCCTGGGAACTTGACTGAGGTTTGATGGCAGAAACCTGTGGACTGGCAACATGACTGAGGTTTGATTGTAGAACCCTGTGCCCTGGAATCATGACTGCGACCTGATACTTGAAACCCATGGCCTGGGAACTTGACATTGGTTTGATTCCGGAACCCTGTGGCCAGGAACAAGACTGAGGCGTGATTCTGGAATCCTGTGGCCTGGGAACATGACATCTGTTTAGATTGTGGCATACTGGGCCCTGGGAACCTGACTGAGGATTGGTTCTGGAATCCTGTGGACTGGGAACAAGACTGAGGTTTGATTCTGGAACCATGTGGCCTGGGAATATGACTGAGGTTTGATTCTGGAAATCTGTGGCCTGGGAACTTGACTGAGGTTTGATGGCCGAAACCTGTGGACTGGCAACATGACTGAGGTTTGATTGTAGAACCCTGTGCCCTGGAAACATGACTGTGGCCTGGTACTGGAAACCCATGGCCTAGGAATTTGACATTGGTTTGATTCTGGAACCCTGTGTCCTGGGAAAATGACTGAGGTTTGATTCTGGTAAACTGTGGCCGGGGACTTGACTGAGGTTTGATGGCAGAAATCTGTGGACTGGAAACATTACTGAAGTTTGATTGTAGAACCCTGTGCCCTGGAAACATGACTGCGACCTGATACTTGAAACCCACGGCCTGGGAACTTGACATTGGTTTGATTCTGGAAGCCTTTGGTCTGGAAGAAGAGTGAGGCGTGATTCTGGAATCCTGTGGCCTGGGAATATGACATCTGTTTAGATTGTGGAATACTGTGCCCTGGGAACCTGACTGAGGCTTGGTTCTGAAACCCTGTGGACTGGGAACATGACTGAGGTTTTATTCTGGAATCCTGTGGCCTGGGAACATGACATCAGTGGATTCTTGAAACCTGTGGCCTAGGAACATGAGAACGGTTGGATTCTGGAACCCTGTGGCCTGGGAACATGTCTGAGGTTTGATGGTGGAAACCTGTGGCTTGGCAACATGACTGAGGTTTGTTACTGGAACCCTGTTGCCTGGGAACATGACTGAGGTTTGATTCTGGACACCTTTGTGCTGGGAACATGACTGTGTTTTGATTGTGGAACCATGGGTCCTGCAAACATGACTGAGGTTTTATTCTGGAACCATGTGTCCTGGGAATATGACTGAGGTTTGATTCTGGAAATCTGTGGCCTGGGAACTTGACTGAGGTTTGATGGCAGAAACCTGTGGACTGGCAACATGACTGAGGTTTGATTGTAGAACCCTGTGCCCTGGAAACATGACTCTTGCCTGGTACTGGAAACCCATGGCCTGGGAATTTGACATTGGTTTGATTCTGGAACCCTGTGGCCTGGGAACATGATTGAGGCGTGATTCTGGAAACCTGTGGCCTGGGAACATGACATCAGTTTAGATTGTGGCATACTGTGCCCTGGGAACCGGACTGAAGGCTTGGTTCTGGAATCCTGTGGACTGGGAACAAGACTGATGTTTGATTCTGGAACCATGTGGCCTGGGAATATGACTGATGTTAGATCGTGGAATCCTGTGGCCTGGGAACATGACATCGGTTTGGATTCTGGTACCCTGTTGCCTGGGAACATGAAATCGGTTTGATTGTGGAAACCTGTGGTCTGGGAATATGACTGAGGTTTGATGGTGGTACCCTCTGGCCTGGCAACATGACTGAGGTTTGATTCTGGATCCCTGTGGCCTGGGAACATGACTGAGGCGTGATTCTGGAATCCTGTGGCCTGGGAACATGACGTCTGTTTAGATTGTGGAATACTGTGCCCTGGGAATCTGACTGAGGCTTGGTTCTGGAACCCTGTGGACTGGGAACATGACTGAGGTTTGAATCTGGAATCCTGTAGCCTGCGAACATAACTGAGGATTGTTTCTGGAACCCTGTGGCCTGGGAACATGACATCAGTGGATTCTGGAACCCTGTGGCCTGGGAACATGAGAACGGTATAATTCTGGAACCCTGTGACCTGGGAACATGTCTGAGGTTTGATGGTGGAAACCTGTGGCTTGGCAACATGACTGAGGTTTGTTTCTGTAACCCTGTTCTCTGCGAACATGACTGAGGTTTGATTCTGGACACCTTTGTGCTGGGAACATGACTGTGTTTTGATTGTGGAATCATGGGTCCTGCAAACATGACTGAGGTTTGATTCTGGAACCATGTGTCCTGGGAATATGACTGAGGTTTGATTCTGGAAATCTGTGGCCTGGGAACTTGACTGAGGTTTGATGGCAGAAACCTGTGGACTGGCAACATGACTGAGGTTTGATTGTAGAACCCTGTGCCCTGGAAACATGACTGTGGCCTGGTACTGGAAACCCATGGCCTAGGAATTTGACATTGGTTTGATTCTGGAACCCTGTGACCTGGGAACATGACTGAGGTATGATTCTGGAAAACTGTGGCCGGGGACTTGACTGAGGTTTGATGGCAGAAATCTGTGGACTGGAAACATTACTGAGGTTTGATTGTAGAACCCTGTGCCCTGGAAACATGAGTGCGACGTGATACTTGAAACCCATGGCCTGGGAACTTGACATTGGTTTGATTCTGGAACCCTGTGCCCAGGAACAAGACTGAGGCGTGATTCTGGAATCCTGTGGCCTGGGAACATGACATCTGTTTAGATTGTGGAATACTGTGCCCTGGGAACCTGACTGAGGCTTGGTTCTGGAACCCTGTGGACTGGGAACATGACTGAGGTTTTACTCTGGAATCCTGTGGCCTGGGAACATGACATCAGTGGATTCTGGAACCCTGTGGCCTGGGAACATGAGAACGGTTGGATTCTGGAAACCTGTGGCCTGGGAACATGTCTGAGGTTTGATGGTGGAAACCTGTGGCTTGGCAACATGACTGAGGTTTGTTACTGGAACCCTGTTCCCTGGGAACATGACTGAGGTTTGATTCTGGACACCTTTGTCCTGGGAACATGACTGTGGTTTGATTGTGGAACCATGGGTCCTGCAAACATGACTGAGGTTTGATTCTGGAACCATGTGTCCTGGGAATATGACTGAGGTTTGATTCTGGAAATCTGTGGCCTGGGAACATGACTGAGGTTTGATTCTGGAACCCTGTAGCCTGCGAACATAACTGAGGATTGTTTCTGGAATCCTGTGGCCTGGGAACATGACATCAGTGGATTCTGGAACCCTGTGGCCTGGGAACATGAGAACGGTTTAATTCTGGAACCCTCTGACCTGGGAACATGTCTGAGGTTTGATGGTGGAAACCTGTGGCTTGGCAACATGACTGAGGTTTGTTTCTGGACACCTTTGTGCTGGGAACATGACTGTGTTTTGATTGTGGAATCATGGGTCCTGCAAACATGACAGAGGTTTGATTCTGGAACCAGGTGTCCTGGGAATATGACTGAGGTTTGATTCTGGAATTCTGTGGCCTGGGAACTTGACTGAGGTTTGATGGCAGAAACCTGTGGACTGGCAACATGACTGAGGTTTGATTGTAGAACCCTGTGCCCGGGAAACATGACTGTGGGCTGGTACTGGAAACCCATGGCCTAGGAATTTGACATTGGTTTGATTCTGGAACCCTGTGGCCTGGGAACATGACTGAGGCGTGATTCTGGAAAACTGTGGCCTGGGAATATGACTGAGGTTTGATTCTGGAAATCTGTGGCCTGGGAACTTGACTGAGGTTTGATGGTAGAAATCTGTGGACTGGCAACATGACTGAGGTTTGATTGTAGAACCCTGTGCCCTGGAATCATGACTGCGACCTGATACTTGAAACCCATGGCCTGGGAACTTGACATTGGTTTGATTCCGGAACCCTGTGGCCAGGAACAAGACTGAGGCGTGATTCTGGAATCCTGTGGCCTGGGAACATGACATCTGTTTAGATTGTGGAATACTGGGCCCTGGGAACCTGACTGAGGCTTGGTTCTGGAACCCTGTGGACTGGGAACATGACTGAGGTTTTATTCTGGAATCCTGTGGCCTGGGAACATGACATCAGTGGATTCTGGAACCCTGTGGCCTGGGAACATGAGAACGGTTGGATTCTGGAACCCTGTGTCCTGGGAACATGTCTGAGGTTTGATGGTGGAAACCTGTGGCTTGGCAACATGAATGAGGTTTGTTACTGGAACCCTGTTCCCTGGGAACATGACTGAGGTTTGATTCTGGACACCTTTGTCCTGGGAACATGACTGTGGTTTGATTGTGGAACCATGGGTCCTGCAAACATGACTGAGGTTTTATTCTGGAACCAGGTGTCCTGGGAATATGACTGAGGTTTGATTCTGGAAATCTTTGGCCTGGGAAATTGACTGAGGTTTGATGGCAGAAACCTGTGGACTGGCAACATGACAGAGGTTTGATTGTAGAAACCTGTGCCCTGGAAACATGACTGTGGCCTGGTACTGGAAACCCATGGCCTAGGAATTTGACATTGGCTTGATTCTGGAACCCTGTGGCCTGGGAACATGATTTAGGCCTGATTCTGGAAACCTGTGGCCTGGGAACATGACATCTGTTTAGATTGTGGCATACTGTGCCCTGGGAACCGGACTGAAGGCTTGGTTCTGGAATCCTGTGGACTGGGAACAAGACTGAGGTTTGATTCTGGAACCATGTGGCCTGGGAATATGACTGATGTTAGATCTTGGAATCCTGTGGCCTGGGAACATGACATCGGTTTGGATTCTGGTACCCTGTTGCCTGGGAACATGAAATCGGTTTGATTGTGGAAACCTGTGGTCTGGGAATATGACTGAGGTTTGATGGTGGTACCCTCTGGCCTGGCAACATGACTGAGGTTTGATTCTGGATCCCTGTGGCCTGGGAACATGACTGAGGCGTGATTCTGGAATCCTGTGGCCTGGGAACATGACGTCTGTTTAGATTGTGGAATACTGTGCCCTGGGAATCTGACTGAGGCTTGGTTCTGGAACCCTGTGGACTGGGAACATGACTGAGGTTTGAATCTGGAATCCTGTAGCCTGCGAACATAACTGAGGATTGTTTCTGGAACCCTGTGGCCTGGGAACATGACATCAGTGGATTCTGGAACCCTGTGGCCTGGGAACATGAGAACGGTATAATTCTGGAACCCTGTGACCTGGGAACATGTCTGAGGTTTGATGGTGGAAACCTGTGGCTTGGCAACATGACTGAGGTTTGTTTCTGTAACCCTGTTCTCTGCGAACATGACTGAGGTTTGATTCTGGACACCTTTGTGCTGGGAACATGACTGTGTTTTGATTGTGGAATCATGGGTCCTGCAAACATGACTGAGGTTTGATTCTGGAACCATGTGTCCTGGGAATATGACTGAGGTTTGATTCTGGAAATCTGTGGCCTGGGAACTTGACTGAGGTTTGATGGCAGAAACCTGTGGACTGGCAACATGACTGAGGTTTGATTGTAGAACCCTGTGCCCTGGAAACATGACTGTGGCCTGGTACTGGAAACCCATGGCCTAGGAATTTGACATTGGTTTGATTCTGGAACCCTGTGACCTGGGAACATGACTGAGGTATGATTCTGGAAAACTGTGGCCGGGGACTTGACTGAGGTTTGATGGCAGAAATCTGTGGACTGGAAACATTACTGAGGTTTGATTGTAGAACCCTGTGCCCTGGAAACATGAGTGCGACGTGATACTTGAAACCCATGGCCTGGGAACTTGACATTGGTTTGATTCTGGAACCCTGTGCCCAGGAACAAGACTGAGGCGTGATTCTGGAATCCTGTGGCCTGGGAACATGACATCTGTTTAGATTGTGGAATACTGTGCCCTGGGAACCTGACTGAGGCTTGGTTCTGGAACCCTGTGGACTGGGAACATGACTGAGGTTTTATTCTGGAATCCTGTGGCCTGGGAACATGACATCAGTGGATTCTGGAACCCTGTGGCCTGGGAACATGAGAACGGTTGGATTCTGGAAACCTGTGTCCTGGGAACATGTCTGAGGTTTGATGGTGGAAACCTGTGGCTTGGCAACATGAATGAGGTTTGTTACTGGAACCCTGTTCCCTGGGAACATGACTGAGGTTTGATTCTGGACACCTTTGTCCTGGGAACATGACTGTGGTTTGATTGTGGAACCATGGGTCCTGCAAACATGACTGAGGTTTGATTCTGGAACCATGTGTCCTGGGAATATGACTGAGGTTTGATTCTGGAAATCTGTGGCCTGGGAACATGACTGAGGTTTGATTCTGGAACCCTGTAGCCTGCGAATATAACTGAGGATTGTTTCTGGAATCCTGTGGCCTGGGAACATGACATCAGTGGATTCTGGAACCCTGTGGCCTGGGAACATGAGAACGGTTTAATTCTGGAACCCTCTGACCTGGGAACATGTCTGAGGTTTGATGGTGGAAACCTGTGGCTTGGCAACATGACTGAGGTTTGTTTCTGGACACCTTTGTGCTGGGAACATGACTGTGTTTTGATTGTGGAATCATGGGTCCTGCAAACATGACAGAGGTTTGATTCTGGAACCAGGTGTCCTGGGAATATGACTGAGGTTTGATTCTGGAATTCTGTGGCCTGGGAACTTGACTGAGGTTTGATGGCAGAAACCTGTGGACTGGCAACATGACTGAGGTTTGATTGTAGAACCCTGTGCCCGGGAAACATGACTGTGGCCTGGTACTGGAAACCCATGGCCTAGGAATTTGACATTGGTTTGATTCTGGAACCCTGTGGCCTGGGAACATGACTGAGGTGTGATTCTGGAAAACTGTGGCCTGGGAATATGACTGAGGTTTGATTCTGGAAATCTGTGGCCTGGGAACTTGACTGAGGTTTGATGGTAGAAATCTGTGGACTGGCAACATGACTGAGGTTTGATTGTAGAACCCTGTGCCCTGGAAACATGACTGCGACCTGATACTTGAAACCCATGGCCTGGGAACTTGACATTGGTTTGATTCCGGAACCCTGTGGCCAGGAACAAGACTGAGGCGTGATTCTGGAATCCTGTGGCCTGGGAACATGACATCTGTTTAGATTGTGGAATACTGGGCCCTGGGAACCTGACTGAGGCTTGGTTCTGGAACCCTGTGGACTGGGAACATGACTGAGGTTTTATTCTGGAATCCTGTGGCCTGGGAACATGACATCAGTGGATTCTGGAACCCTGTGGCCTGGGAACATGAGAACGGTTTAATTCTGGAACCCTGTGGCCTGGGAACATGTCTGAGGTTTGATGGTGGAAACCTGTGGCTTGGCAACATGAATGAGGTTTGTTACTGGAACCCTCTTCCCTGGGAACATGACTGAGGTTTGATTCTGGACACCTTTGTCCTGGGAACATGACTGTGGTTTGATTGTGGAACCATGGGTCCTGCAAACATGACTGAGGTTTGATTCTGGAACCAGGTGTCCTGGGAATATGACTGAGGTTTGATTCTGGAAATCTGTGGCCTGGGAAATTGACTGAGGTTTGATGGCAGAAACCTGTGGACTGGCAACATGACAGAGGTTTGATTGTAGAAACCTGTTCCCTGGAAACATGACTGTGGCCTGGTACTGGAAACCCATGGCCTAGGAATTTGACATTGGCTTGATTCTGGAACCCTGTGGCCTGGGAACAGGATTGAGGCGTGATTCTGGAAACCTGTGGCCTGGGAACATGACATCTGTTTAGATTGTGGCATACTGTGCCCTGGGAACCGGACTGAAGGCTTGGTTCTGGAATCCTGTGGACTGGGAACAAGACTGAGGTTTGATTCTGGAACCATGTGGCCTGGGAATATGACTGATGTTAGATCGTGGAATCCTGTGGCCTGGGAACATGACATCGGTTTGGATTCTGGTACCCTGTTGCCTGGGAACATGAAATCGGTTTGATTGTGGAAACCTGTGGTCTGGGAATATGACTGAGGTTTGATGGTGGTACCGTCTGGCCTGGCAACATGACTGAGGTTTGATTCTGGATCCCTGTGGCCTGGGAACATGACTGAGGCGTGATTCTGGAATCCTGTGGCCTGGGAACATGACGTCTGTTTAGATTGTGGAATACTGTGCCCTGGGAATCTGACTGAGGCTTGGTTCTGGAACCCTGTGGACTGGGAAAATGACTGAGATTTTATTCTGGAATCCTGTGGCCTGGAAACATGACATCAGTGGATTCTTGAACCCTGTGGCCTGGGAACATGAGAACAGTTGGATTCTGGAACCCTGTGGCCTGGGAACATGTCTGAGGTTTGATGGTGGAAACCTGTGGCTTGGCAACATGAATGAGGTTTGTTACTGGAACCCTGTTCCCTGGGAATATGACTGAGGTTTGATTCTGGACACCTTTGTGCTGGGAACATGACTGTGTTTTGATTGTGGAACCATGGGTCCTGCAAACATGACTGAGGTTTTATTCTGGAACCATGTGTCCTGGGAATATGACTGAGGTTTGATTCTGGAAATCTGTGGCCTGGGAACTTGACTGAGGTTTGATGGCAGAAACCTGTGGACTGGCAACATGACTGAGGTTTGATTGTAGAACCCTGTGCCCTGGAAACATGACTCTTGCCTGGTACTGGAAACCCATGGCCTGGGAATTTGACATTGGTTTGATTCTGGAACCCTGTGGCCTGGGAACAGGATTGAGGCGTGATTCTGGAAACCTGTGGCCTGGGAACATGACATCAGTTTAGATTGTGGCATACTGTGCCCTGGGAACCGGACTGAAGGCTTGGTTCTGGAATCCTGTGGACTGGGAACAAGACTGATGTTTGATTCTGGAACCATGTGGCCTGGGAATATGACTGATGTTAGATCGTGGAATCCTGTGGCCTGGGAACATGACATCGGTTTGGATTCTGGTACCCTGTTGCCTGGGAACATGAAATCGGTTTGATTGTGGAAACCTGTGGTCTGGGAATATGACTGAGGTTTGATGGTGGTACCCTCTGGCCTGGCAACATGACTGAGGTTTGATTCTGGATCCCTGTGGCCTGGGAACATGACTGAGGCGTGATTCTGGAATCCTGTGGCCTGGGAACATGACATCTGTTTAGATTGTGGAATACTGTGCCCTGGGAATCTGACTGAGGCTTGGTTCTGGAACCCTGTGGACTGGGAACATGACTGAGGTTTGAATCTGGAATCCTGTAGCCTGCGAACATAACTGAGGATTGTTTCTGGAACCCTGTGGCCTGGGAACATGACATCAGTGGATTCTGGAACCCTGTGGCCTGGGAACATGAGAACGGTTTAATTCTGGAACCCTGTGACCTGGGAACATGTCTGAGGTTTGATGGTGGAAACCTGTGGCTTGGCAACATGACTGAGGTTTGTTTCTGTAACCCTGTTCTCTGCGAACATGACTGAGGTTTGATTCTGGACACCTTTGTGCTGGGAACATGACTGTGTTTTGATTGTGGAATCATGGGTCCTGCAAACATGACTGAGGTTTGATTCTGGAACCATGTGTCCTGGGAATATGACTGAGGTTTGATTCTGGAAATCTGTGGCCTGGGAACTTGACTGAGGTTTGATGGCAGAAACCTGTGGACTGGCAACATGACTGAGGTTTGATTGTAGAACCCTGTGCCCTGGAAACATGACTGTGGCCTGGTACTGGAAACCCATGGCCTAGGAATTTGACATTGGTTTGATTCTGGAACCCTGTGACCTGGGAACATGACTGAGGTATGATTCTGGCAAACTGTGGCCGGGGACTTGACTGAGGTTTGATGGCAGAAATCTGTGGACTGGAAACATTACTGAGGTTTGATTGTAGAACCCTGTGCCCTGGAAACATGAGTGCGACGTGATACTTGAAACCCATGGCCTGGGAACTTGACATTGGTTTGATTCTGGAACCCTGTGCCCAGGAACAAGACTGAGGCGTGATTCTGGAATCCTGTGGCCTGGGAACATGACATCTGTTTAGATTGTGGAATACTGTGCCCTGGGAACCTGACTGAGGCTTGGTTCTGGAACCCTGTGGACTGGGAACATGACTGAGGTTTTACTCTGGAATCCTGTGGCCTGGGAACATGACATCAGTGGATTCTGGAACCCTGTGGCCTGGGAACATGAGAACGGTTGGATTCTGGAAACCTGTGGCCTGGGAACATGTCTGAGGTTTGATGGTGGAAACCTGTGGCTTGGCAACATGACTGAGGTTTGTTACTGGAACCCTGTTCCCTGGGAACATGACTGAGGTTTGATTCTGGACACCTTTGTCCTGGGAACATGACTGTGGTTTGATTGTGGAACCATGGGTCCTGCAAACATGACTGAGGTTTGATTCTGGAACCATGTGTCCTGGGAATATGACTGAGGTTTGATTCTGGAAATCTGTGGCCTGGGAACATGACTGAGGTTTGATTCTGGAACCCTGTAGCCTGCGAACATAACTGAGGATTGTTTCTGGAATCCTGTGGCCTGGGAACATGACATCAGTGGATTCTGGAACCCTGTGGCCTGGGAACATGAGAACGGTTTAATTCTGGAACCCTCTGACCTGGGAACATGTCTGAGGTTTGATGGTGGAAACCTGTGGCTTGGCAACATGACTGAGGTTTGTTTCTGGACACCTTTGTGCTGGGAACATGACTGTGTTTTGATTGTGGAATCATGGGTCCTGCAAACATGACAGAGGTTTGATTCTGGAACCAGGTGTCCTGGGAATATGACTGAGGTTTGATTCTGGAATTCTGTGGCCTGGGAACTTGACTGAGGTTTGATGGCAGAAACCTGTGGACTGGCAACATGACTGAGGTTTGATTGTAGAACCCTGTGCCCGGGAAACATGACTGTGGGCTGGTACTGGAAACCCATGGCCTAGGAATTTGACATTGGTTTGATTCTGGAACCCTGTGGCCTGGGAACATGACTGAGGCGTGATTCTGGAAAACTGTGGCCTGGGAATATGACTGAGGTTTGATTCTGGAAATCTGTGGCCTGGGAACTTGACTGAGGTTTGATGGTAGAAATCTGTGGACTGGCAACATGACTGAGGTTTGATTGTAGAACCCTGTGCCCTGGAATCATGACTGCGACCTGATACTTGAAACCCATGGCCTGGGAACTTGACATTGGTTTGATTCCGGAACCCTGTGGCCAGGAACAAGACTGAGGCGTGATTCTGGAATCCTGTGGCCTGGGAACATGACATCTGTTTAGATTGTGGAATACTGGGCCCTGGGAACCTGACTGAGGCTTGGTTCTGGAACCCTGTGGACTGGGAACATGACTGAGGTTTTATTCTGGAATCCTGTGGCCTGGGAACATGACATCAGTGGATTCTGGAACCCTGTGGCCTGGGAACATGAGAACGGTTGGATTCTGGAACCCTGTGTCCTGGGAACATGTCTGAGGTTTGATGGTGGAAACCTGTGGCTTGGCAACATGAATGAGGTTTGTTACTGGAACCCTGTTCCCTGGGAACATGACTGAGGTTTGATTCTGGACACCTTTGTCCTGGGAACATGACTGTGGTTTGATTGTGGAACCATGGGTCCTGCAAACATGACTGAGGTTTTATTCTGGAACCAGGTGTCCTGGGAATATGACTGAGGTTTGATTCTGGAAATCTTTGGCCTGGGAAATTGACTGAGGTTTGATGGCAGAAACCTGTGGACTGGCAACATGACAGAGGTTTGATTGTAGAAACCTGTGCCCTGGAAACATGACTGTGGCCTGGTACTGGAAACCCATGGCCTAGGAATTTGACATTGGCTTGATTCTGGAACCCTGTGGCCTGGGAACATGATTTAGGCCTGATTCTGGAAACCTGTGGCCTGGGAACATGACATCTGTTTAGATTGTGGCATACTGTGCCCTGGGAACCGGACTGAAGGCTTGGTTCTGGAATCCTGTGGACTGGGAACAAGACTGAGGTTTGATTCTGGAACCATGTGGCCTGGGAATATGACTGATGTTAGATCTTGGAATCCTGTGGCCTGGGAACATGACATCGGTTTGGATTCTGGTACCCTGTTGCCTGGGAACATGAAATCGGTTTGATTGTGGAAACCTGTGGTCTGGGAATATGACTGAGGTTTGATGGTGGTACCCTCTGGCCTGGCAACATGACTGAGGTTTGATTCTGGATCCCTGTGGCCTGGGAACATGACTGAGGCGTGATTCTGGAATCCTGTGGCCTGGGAACATGACGTCTGTTTAGATTGTGGAATACTGTGCCCTGGGAATCTGACTGAGGCTTGGTTCTGGAACCCTGTGGACTGGGAACATGACTGAGGTTTGAATCTGGAATCCTGTAGCCTGCGAACATAACTGAGGATTGTTTCTGGAACCCTGTGGCCTGGGAACATGACATCAGTGGATTCTGGAACCCTGTGGCCTGGGAACATGAGAACGGTATAATTCTGGAACCCTGTGACCTGGGAACATGTCTGAGGTTTGATGGTGGAAACCTGTGGCTTGGCAACATGACTGAGGTTTGTTTCTGTAACCCTGTTCTCTGCGAACATGACTGAGGTTTGATTCTGGACACCTTTGTGCTGGGAACATGACTGTGTTTTGATTGTGGAATCATGGGTCCTGCAAACATGACTGAGGTTTGATTCTGGAACCATGTGTCCTGGGAATATGACTGAGGTTTGATTCTGGAAATCTGTGGCCTGGGAACTTGACTGAGGTTTGATGGCAGAAACCTGTGGACTGGCAACATGACTGAGGTTTGATTGTAGAACCCTGTGCCCTGGAAACATGACTGTGGCCTGGTACTGGAAACCCATGGCCTAGGAATTTGACATTGGTTTGATTCTGGAACCCTGTGACCTGGGAACATGACTGAGGTATGATTCTGGAAAACTGTGGCCGGGGACTTGACTGAGGTTTGATGGCAGAAATCTGTGGACTGGAAACATTACTGAGGTTTGATTGTAGAACCCTGTGCCCTGGAAACATGAGTGCGACGTGATACTTGAAACCCATGGCCTGGGAACTTGACATTGGTTTGATTCTGGAACCCTGTGCCCAGGAACAAGACTGAGGCGTGATTCTGGAATCCTGTGGCCTGGGAACATGACATCTGTTTAGATTGTGGAATACTGTGCCCTGGGAACCTGACTGAGGCTTGGTTCTGGAACCCTGTGGACTGGGAACATGACTGAGGTTTTATTCTGGAATCCTGTGGCCTGGGAACATGACATCAGTGGATTCTGGAACCCTGTGGCCTGGGAACATGAGAACGGTTGGATTCTGGAAACCTGTGTCCTGGGAACATGTCTGAGGTTTGATGGTGGAAACCTGTGGCTTGGCAACATGAATGAGGTTTGTTACTGGAACCCTGTTCCCTGGGAACATGACTGAGGTTTGATTCTGGACACCTTTGTCCTGGGAACATGACTGTGGTTTGATTGTGGAACCATGGGTCCTGCAAACATGACTGAGGTTTGATTCTGGAACCATGTGTCCTGGGAATATGACTGAGGTTTGATTCTGGAAATCTGTGGCCTGGGAACATGACTGAGGTTTGATTCTGGAACCCTGTAGCCTGCGAATATAACTGAGGATTGTTTCTGGAATCCTGTGGCCTGGGAACATGACATCAGTGGATTCTGGAACCCTGTGGCCTGGGAACATGAGAACGGTTGGATTCTGGAACCCTCTGACCTGGGAACATGTCTGAGGTTTGATGGTGGAAACCTGTGGCTTGGCAACATGACTGAGGTTTGTTTCTGGACACCTTTGTGCTGGGAACATGACTGTGTTTTGATTGTGGAATCATGGGTCCTGCAAACATGACAGAGGTTTGATTCTGGAACCAGGTGTCCTGGGAATATGACTGAGGTTTGATTCTGGAATTCTGTGGCCTGGGAACTTGACTGAGGTTTGATGGCAGAAACCTGTGGACTGGCAACATGACTGAGGTTTGATTGTAGAACCCTGTGCCCGGGAAACATGACTGTGGCCTGGTACTGGAAACCCATGGCCTAGGAATTTGACATTGGTTTGATTCTGGAACCCTGTGGCCTGGGAACATGACTGAGGTGTGATTCTGGAAAACTGTGGCCTGGGAATATGACTGAGGTTTGATTCTGGAAATCTGTGGCCTGGGAACTTGACTGAGGTTTGATGGTAGAAATCTGTGGACTGGCAACATGACTGAGGTTTGATTGTAGAACCCTGTGCCCTGGAAACATGACTGCGACCTGATACTTGAAACCCATGGCCTGGGAACTTGACATTGGTTTGATTCCGGAACCCTGTGGCCAGGAACAAGACTGAGGCGTGATTCTGGAATCCTGTGGCCTGGGAACATGACATCTGTTTAGATTGTGGAATACTGGGCCCTGGGAACCTGACTGAGGCTTGGTTCTGGAACCCTGTGGACTGGGAACATGACTGAGGTTTTATTCTGGAATCCTGTGGCCTGGGAACATGACATCAGTGGATTCTGGAACCCTGTGGCCTGGGAACATGAGAACGGTTTAATTCTGGAACCCTGTGGCCTGGGAACATGTCTGAGGTTTGATGGTGGAAACCTGTGGCTTGGCAACATGAATGAGGTTTGTTACTGGAACCCTCTTCCCTGGGAACATGACTGAGGTTTGATTCTGGACACCTTTGTCCTGGGAACATGACTGTGGTTTGATTGTGGAACCATGGGTCCTGCAAACATGACTGAGGTTTGATTCTGGAACCAGGTGTCCTGGGAATATGACTGAGGTTTGATTCTGGAAATCTGTGGCCTGGGAAATTGACTGAGGTTTGATGGCAGAAACCTGTGGACTGGCAACATGACAGAGGTTTGATTGTAGAAACCTGTTCCCTGGAAACATGACTGTGGCCTGGTACTGGAAACCCATGGCCTAGGAATTTGACATTGGCTTGATTCTGGAACCCTGTGGCCTGGGAACAGGATTGAGGCGTGATTCTGGAAACCTGTGGCCTGGGAACATGACATCTGTTTAGATTGTGGCATACTGTGCCCTGGGAACCGGACTGAAGGCTTGGTTCTGGAATCCTGTGGACTGGGAACAAGACTGAGGTTTGATTCTGGAACCATGTGGCCTGGGAATATGACTGATGTTAGATCGTGGAATCCTGTGGCCTGGGAACATGACATCGGTTTGGATTCTGGTACCCTGTTGCCTGGGAACATGAAATCGGTTTGATTGTGGAAACCTGTGGTCTGGGAATATGACTGAGGTTTGATGGTGGTACCGTCTGGCCTGGCAACATGACTGAGGTTTGATTCTGGATCCCTGTGGCCTGGGAACATGACTGAGGCGTGATTCTGGAATCCTGTGGCCTGGGAACATGACGTCTGTTTAGATTGTGGAATACTGTGCCCTGGGAATCTGACTGAGGCTTGGTTCTGGAACCCTGTGGACTGGGAAAATGACTGAGATTTTATTCTGGAATCCTGTGGCCTGGAAACATGACATCAGTGGATTCTTGAACCCTGTGGCCTGGGAACATGAGAACAGTTGGATTCTGGAACCCTGTGGCCTGGGAACATGTCTGAGGTTTGATGGTGGAAACCTGTGGCTTGGCAACATGAATGAGGTTTGTTACTGGAACCCTGTTCCCTGGGAATATGACTGAGGTTTGATTCTGGACACCTTTGTGCTGGGAACATGACTGTGTTTTGATTGTGGAACCATGGGTCCTGCAAACATGACTGAGGTTTTATTCTGGAACCATGTGTCCTGGGAATATGACTGAGGTTTGATTCTGGAAATCTGTGGCCTGGGAACTTGACTGAGGTTTGATGGCAGAAACCTGTGGACTGGCAACATGACTGAGGTTTGATTGTAGAACCCTGTGCCCTGGAAACATGACTCTTGCCTGGTACTGGAAACCCATGGCCTGGGAATTTGACATTGGTTTGATTCTGGAACCCTGTGGCCTGGGAACATGATTGAGGCGTGATTCTGGAAACCTGTGGCCTGGGAACATGACATCAGTTTAGATTGTGGCATACTGTGCCCTGGGAACCGGACTGAAGGCTTGGTTCTGGAATCCTGTGGACTGGGAACAAGACTGATGTTTGATTCTGGAACCATGTGGCCTGGGAATATGACTGATGTTAGATCGTGGAATCCTGTGGCCTGGGAACATGACATCGGTTTGGATTCTGGTACCCTGTTGCCTGGGAACATGAAATCGGTTTGATTGTGGAAACCTGTGGTCTGGGAATATGACTGAGGTTTGATGGTGGTACCCTCTGGCCTGGCAACATGACTGAGGTTTGATTCTGGATCCCTGTGGCCTGGGAACATGACTGAGGCGTGATTCTGGAATCCTGTGGCCTGGGAACATGACATCTGTTTAGATTGTGGAATACTGTGCCCTGGGAATCTGACTGAGGCTTGGTTCTGGAACCCTGTGGACTGGGAACATGACTGAGGTTTGAATCTGGAATCCTGTAGCCTGCGAACATAACTGAGGATTGTTTCTGGAACCCTGTGGCCTGGGAACATGACATCAGTGGATTCTGGAACCCTGTGGCCTGGGAACATGAGAACGGTTTAATTCTGGAACCCTGTGACCTGGGAACATGTCTGAGGTTTGATGGTGGAAACCTGTGGCTTGGCAACATGACTGAGGTTTGTTTCTGTAACCCTGTTCTCTGCGAACATGACTGAGGTTTGATTCTGGACACCTTTGTGCTGGAACATGACTGTGTTTTGATTGTGGAATCATGGGTCCTGCAAACATGACTGAGGTTTGATTCTGGAACCATGTGTCCTGGGAATATGACTGAGGTTTGATTCTGGAAATCTGTGGCCTGGGAACTTGACTGAGGTTTGATGGCAGAAACCTGTGGACTGGCAACATGACTGAGGTTTGATTGTAGAACCCTGTGCCCTGGAAACATGACTGTGGCCTGGTACTGGAAACCCATGGCCTAGGAATTTGACATTGGTTTGATTCTGGAACCCTGTGACCTGGGAACATGACTGAGGTATGATTCTGGAAAACTGTGGCCGGGGACTTGACTGAGGTTTGATGGCAGAAATCTGTGGACTGGAAACATTACTGAGGTTTGATTGTAGAACCCTGTGCCCTGGAAACATGAGTGCGACGTGATACTTGAAACCCATGGCCTGGGAACTTGACATTGGTTTGATTCTGGAACCCTGTGCCCAGGAACAAGACTGAGGCGTGATTCTGGAATCCTGTGGCCTGGGAACATGACATCTGTTTAGATTGTGGAATACTGTGCCCTGGGAACCTGACTGAGGCTTGGTTCTGGAACCCTGTGGACTGGGAACATGACTGAGGTTTTACTCTGGAATCCTGTGGCCTGGGAACATGACATCAGTGGATTCTGGAACCCTGTGGCCTGGGAACATGAGAACGGTTGGATTCTGGAAACCTGTGGCCTGGGAACATGTCTGAGGTTTGATGGTGGAAACCTGTGGCTTGGCAACATGACTGAGGTTTGTAACTGGAACCCTGTTCCCTGGGAACATGACTGAGGTTTGATTCTGGACACCTTTGTCCTGGGAACATGACTGTGGTTTGATTGTGGAACCATGGGTCCTGCAAACATGACTGAGGTTTGATTCTGGAACCATGTGTCCTGGGAATATGACTGAGGTTTGATTCTGGAAATCTGTGGCCTGGGAACATGACTGAGGTTTGATTCTGGAACCCTGTAGCCTGCGAACATAACTGAGGATTGTTTCTGGAATCCTGTGGCCTGGGAACATGACATCAGTGGATTCTGGAACCCTGTGGCCTGGGAACATGAGAACGGTTTAATTCTGGAACCCTCTGACCTGGGAACATGTCTGAGGTTTGATGGTGGAAACCTGTGGCTTGGCAACATGACTGAGGTTTGTTTCTGGACACCTTTGTGCTGGGAACATGACTGTGTTTTGATTGTGGAATCATGGGTCCTGCAAACATGACAGAGGTTTGATTCTGGAACCAGGTGTCCTGGGAATATGACTGAGGTTTGATTCTGGAATTCTGTGGCCTGGGAACTTGACTGAGGTTTGATGGCAGAAACCTGTGGACTGGCAACATGACTGAGGTTTGATTGTAGAACCCTGTGCCCGGGAAACATGACTGTGGCCTGGTACTGGAAACCCATGGCCTAGGAATTTGACATTGGTTTGATTCTGGAACCCTGTGGCCTGGGAACATGACTGAGGTGTGATTCTGGAAAACTGTGGCCTGGGAATATGACTGAGGTTTGATTCTGGAAATCTGTGGCCTGGGAACTTGACTGAGGTTTGATGGTAGAAATCTGTGGACTGGCAACATGACTGAGGTTTGATTGTAGAACCCTGTGCCCTGGAAACATGACTGCGACCTGATACTTGAAACCCATGGCCTGGGAACTTGACATTGGTTTGATTCCGGAACCCTGTGGCCAGGAACAAGACTGAGGCGTGATTCTGGAATCCTGTGGCCTGGGAACATGACATCTGTTTAGATTGTGGAATACTGGGCCCTGGGAACCTGACTGAGGCTTGGTTCTGGAACCCTGTGGACTGGGAACATGACTGAGGTTTTATTCTGGAATCCTGTGGCCTGGGAACATGACATCAGTGGATTCTGGAACCCTGTGGCCTGGGAACATGAGAACGGTTTAATTCTGGAACCCTGTGGCCTGGGAACATGTCTGAGGTTTGATGGTGGAAACCTGTGGCTTGGCAACATGAATGAGGTTTGTTACTGGAACCCTCTTCCCTGGGAACATGACTGAGGTTTGATTCTGGACACCTTTGTCCTGGGAACATGACTGTGGTTTGATTGTGGAACCATGGGTCCTGCAAACATGACTGAGGTTTGATTCTGGAACCAGGTGTCCTGGGAATATGACTGAGGTTTGATTCTGGAAATCTGTGGCCTGGGAAATTGACTGAGGTTTGATGGCAGAAACCTGTGGACTGGCAACATGACAGAGGTTTGATTGTAGAAACCTGTTCCCTGGAAACATGACTGTGGCCTGGTACTGGAAACCCATGGCCTAGGAATTTGACATTGGCTTGATTCTGGAACCCTGTGGCCTGGGAACAGGATTGAGGCGTGATTCTGGAAACCTGTGGCCTGGGAACATGACATCTGTTTAGATTGTGGCATACTGTGCCCTGGGAACCGGACTGAAGGCTTGGTTCTGGAATCCTGTGGACTGGGAACAAGACTGAGGTTTGATTCTGGAACCATGTGGCCTGGGAATATGACTGATGTTAGATCGTGGAATCCTGTGGCCTGGGAACATGACATCGGTTTGGATTCTGGTACCCTGTTGCCTGGGAACATGAAATCGGTTTGATTGTGGAAACCTGTGGTCTGGGAATATGACTGAGGTTTGATGGTGGTACCGTCTGGCCTGGCAACATGACTGAGGTTTGATTCTGGATCCCTGTGGCCTGGGAACATGACTGAGGCGTGATTCTGGAATCCTGTGGCCTGGGAACATGACGTCTGTTTAGATTGTGGAATACTGTGCCCTGGGAATCTGACTGAGGCTTGGTTCTGGAACCCTGTGGACTGGGAAAATGACTGAGATTTTATTCTGGAATCCTGTGGCCTGGAAACATGACATCAGTGGATTCTTGAACCCTGTGGCCTGGGAACATGAGAACAGTTGGATTCTGGAACCCTGTGGCCTGGGAACATGTCTGAGGTTTGATGGTGGAAACCTGTGGCTTGGCAACATGAATGAGGTTTGTTACTGGAACCCTGTTCCCTGGGAATATGACTGAGGTTTGATTCTGGACACCTTTGTGCTGGGAACATGACTGTGTTTTGATTGTGGAACCATGGGTCCTGCAAACATGACTGAGGTTTTATTCTGGAACCATGTGTCCTGGGAATATGACTGAGGTTTGATTCTGGAAATCTGTGGCCTGGGAACTTGACTGAGGTTTGATGGCAGAAACCTGTGGACTGGCAACATGACTGAGGTTTGATTGTAGAACCCTGTGCCCTGGAAACATGACTCTTGCCTGGTACTGGAAACCCATGGCCTGGGAATTTGACATTGGTTTGATTCTGGAACCCTGTGGCCTGGGAACATGATTGAGGCGTGATTCTGGAAACCTGTGGCCTGGGAACATGACATCAGTTTAGATTGTGGCATACTGTGCCCTGGGAACCGGACTGAAGGCTTGGTTCTGGAATCCTGTGGACTGGGAACAAGACTGATGTTTGATTCTGGAACCATGTGGCCTGGGAATATGACTGATGTTAGATCGTGGAATCCTGTGGCCTGGGAACATGACATCGGTTTGGATTCTGGTACCCTGTTGCCTGGGAACATGAAATCGGTTTGATTGTGGAAACCTGTGGTCTGGGAATATGACTGAGGTTTGATGGTGGTACCCTCTGGCCTGGCAACATGACTGAGGTTTGATTCTGGATCCCTGTGGCCTGGGAACATGACTGAGGCGTGATTCTGGAATCCTGTGGCCTGGGAACATGACATCTGTTTAGATTGTGGAATACTGTGCCCTGGGAATCTGACTGAGGCTTGGTTCTGGAACCCTGTGGACTGGGAACATGACTGAGGTTTGAATCTGGAATCCTGTAGCCTGCGAACATAACTGAGGATTGTTTCTGGAACCCTGTGGCCTGGGAACATGACATCAGTGGATTCTGGAACCCTGTGGCCTGGGAACATGAGAACGGTTTAATTCTGGAACCCTGTGACCTGGGAACATGTCTGAGGTTTGATGGTGGAAACCTGTGGCTTGGCAACATGACTGAGGTTTGTTTCTGTAACCCTGTTCTCTGCGAACATGACTGAGGTTTGATTCTGGACACCTTTGTGCTGGAACATGACTGTGTTTTGATTGTGGAATCATGGGTCCTGCAAACATGACTGAGGTTTGATTCTGGAACCATGTGTCCTGGGAATATGACTGAGGTTTGATTCTGGAAATCTGTGGCCTGGGAACTTGACTGAGGTTTGATGGCAGAAACCTGTGGACTGGCAACATGACTGAGGTTTGATTGTAGAACCCTGTGCCCTGGAAACATGACTGTGGCCTGGTACTGGAAACCCATGGCCTAGGAATTTGACATTGGTTTGATTCTGGAACCCTGTGACCTGGGAACATGACTGAGGTATGATTCTGGAAAACTGTGGCCGGGGACTTGACTGAGGTTTGATGGCAGAAATCTGTGGACTGGAAACATTACTGAGGTTTGATTGTAGAACCCTGTGCCCTGGAAACATGAGTGCGACGTGATACTTGAAACCCATGGCCTGGGAACTTGACATTGGTTTGATTCTGGAACCCTGTGCCCAGGAACAAGACTGAGGCGTGATTCTGGAATCCTGTGGCCTGGGAACATGACATCTGTTTAGATTGTGGAATACTGTGCCCTGGGAACCTGACTGAGGCTTGGTTCTGGAACCCTGTGGACTGGGAACATGACTGAGGTTTTACTCTGGAATCCTGTGGCCTGGGAACATGACATCAGTGGATTCTGGAACCCTGTGGCCTGGGAACATGAGAACGGTTGGATTCTGGAAACCTGTGGCCTGGGAACATGTCTGAGGTTTGATGGTGGAAACCTGTGGCTTGGCAACATGACTGAGGTTTGTTACTGGAACCCTGTTCCCTGGGAACATGACTGAGGTTTGATTCTGGACACCTTTGTCCTGGGAACATGACTGTGGTTTGATTGTGGAACCATGGGTCCTGCAAACATGACTGAGGTTTGATTCTGGAACCATGTGTCCTGGGAATATGACTGAGGTTTGATTCTGGAAATCTGTGGCCTGGGAACATGACTGAGGTTTGATTCTGGAACCCTGTAGCCTGCGAACATAACTGAGGATTGTTTCTGGAATCCTGTGGCCTGGGAACATGACATCAGTGGATTCTGGAACCCTGTGGCCTGGGAACATGAGAACGGTTTAATTCTGGAACCCTCTGACCTGGGAACATGTCTGAGGTTTGATGGTGGAAACCTGTGGCTTGGCAACATGACTGAGGTTTGTTTCTGGACACCTTTGTGCTGGGAACATGACTGTGTTTTGATTGTGGAATCATGGGTCCTGCAAACATGACAGAGGTTTGATTCTGGAACCAGGTGTCCTGGGAATATGACTGAGGTTTGATTCTGGAATTCTGTGGCCTGGGAACTTGACTGAGGTTTGATGGCAGAAACCTGTGGACTGGCAACATGACTGAGGTTTGATTGTAGAACCCTGTGCCCGGGAAACATGATTGTGGCCTGGTACTGGAAACCCATGGCCTAGGAATTTGACATTGGTTTGATTCTGGAACCCTGTGGCCTGGGAACATGACTGAGGTGTGATTCTGGAAAACTGTGGCCTGGGAATATGACTGAGGTTTGATTCTGGAAATCTGTGGCCTGGGAACTTGACTGAGGTTTGATGGTAGAAATCTGTGGACTGGCAACATGACTGAGGTTTGATTGTAGAACCCTGTGCCCTGGAAACATGACTGCGACCTGATACTTGAAACCCATGGCCTGGGAACTTGACATTGGTTTGATTCCGGAACCCTGTGGCCAGGAACAAGACTGAGGCGTGATTCTGGAATCCTGTGGCCTGGGAACATGACATCTGTTTAGATTGTGGAATACTGTGCCCTGGGAACCTGACTGAGGCTTGGTTCTGGAACCCTGTGGACTGGGAACATGACTGAGGTTTTATTCTGGAATCCTGTGGCCTGGGAACATGACATCAGTGGATTCTGGAACCCTGTGGCCTGGGAACATGAGAACGGTTTAATTCTGGAACCCTGTGGCCTGGGAACATGTCTGAGGTTTGATGGTGGAAACCTGTGGCTTGGCAACATGAATGAGGTTTGTTACTGGAACCCTCTTCCCTGGGAACATGACTGAGGTTTGATTCTGGACACCTTTGTCCTGGGAACATGACTGTGGTTTGATTGTGGAACCATGGGTCCTGCAAACATGACTGAGGTTTTATTCTGGAACCAGGTGTCCTGGGAATATGACTGAGGTTTGATTCTGGAAATCTGTGGCCTGGGAAATTGACTGAGGTTTGATGGCAGAAACCTGTGGACTGGCAACATGACAGAGGTTTGATTGTAGAAACCTGTTCCCTGGAAACATGACTGTGGCCTGGTACTGGAAACCCATGGCCTAGGAATTTGACATTGGCTTGATTCTGGAACCCTGTGGCCTGGGAACAGGATTGAGGCGTGATTCTGGAAACCTGTGGCCTGGGAACATGACATCTGTTTAGATTGTGGCATACTGTGCCCTGGGAACCGGACTGAAGGCTTGGTTCTGGAATCCTGTGGACTGGGAACAAGACTGAGGTTTGATTCTGGAACCATGTGGCCTGGGAATATGACTGATGTTAGATCGTGGAATCCTGTGGCCTGGGAACATGACATCGGTTTGGATTCTGGTACCCTGTTGCCTGGGAACATAAAATCGGTTTGATTGTGGAAACCTGTGGTCTGGGAATATGACTGAGGTTTGATGGTGGTACCGTCTGGCCTGGCAACATGACTGAGGTTTGATTCTGGATCCCTGTGGCCTGGGAACATGACTGAGGCGTGATTCTGGAATCCTGTGGCCTGGGAACATGACGTCTGTTTAGATTGTGGAATACTGTGCCCTGGGAATCTGACTGAGGCTTGGTTCTGGAACCCTGTGGACTGGGAACATGACTGAGGTTTGAATCTGGAATCCTGTAGCCTGCGAACATAACTGAGGATTGTTTCTGGAACCCTGTGGCCTGGGAACATGACATCAGTGGATTCTGGAACCCTGTGGCCTGGGAACATGAGAACGGTTTAATTCTGGAACCCTGTGACCTGGGAACATGTCTGAGGTTTGATGGTGGAAACCTGTGGCTTGGCAACATGACTGAGGTTTGTTTCTGTAACCCTGTTCTCTGCGAACATGACTGAGGTTTGATTCTGGACACCTTTGTGCTGGAACATGACTGTGTTTTGATTGTGGAATCATGGGTCCTGCAAACATGACTGAGGTTTGATTCTGGAACCATGTGTCCTGGGAATATGACTGAGGTTTGATTCTGGAAATCTGTGGCCTGGGAACTTGACTGAGGTTTGATGGCAGAAACCTGTGGACTGGCAACATGACTGAGGTTTGATTGTAGAACCCTGTGCCCTGGAAACATGACTGTGGCCTGGTACTGGAAACCCATGGCCTAGGAATTTGACATTGGTTTGATTCTGGAACCCTGTGACCTGGGAACATGACTGAGGTATGATTCTGGAAAACTGTGGCCGGGGACTTGACTGAGGTTTGATGGCAGAAATCTGTGGACTGGAAACATTACTGAGGTTTGATTGTAGAACCCTGTGCCCTGGAAACATGAGTGCGACGTGATACTTGAAACCCATGGCCTGGGAACTTGACATTGGTTTGATTCTGGAACCCTGTGCCCAGGAACAAGACTGAGGCGTGATTCTGGAATCCTGTGGCCTGGGAACATGACATCTGTTTAGATTGTGGAATACTGTGCCCTGGGAACCTGACTGAGGCTTGGTTCTGGAACCCTGTGGACTGGGAACATGACTGAGGTTTTACTCTGGAATCCTGTGGCCTGGGAACATGACATCAGTGGATTCTGGAACCCTGTGGCCTGGGAACATGAGAACGGTTGGATTCTGGAAACCTGTGGCCTGGGAACATGTCTGAGGTTTGATGGTGGAAACCTGTGGCTTGGCAACATGACTGAGGTTTGTTACTGGAACCCTGTTCCCTGGGAACATGACTGAGGTTTGATTCTGGACACCTTTGTCCTGGGAACATGACTGTGGTTTGATTGTGGAACCATGGGTCCTGCAAACATGACTGAGGTTTGATTCTGGAACCATGTGTCCTGGGAATATGACTGTGGTTTGATTCTGGAAATCTGTGGCCTGGGAACATGACTGAGGTTTGATTCTGGAACCCTGTAGCCTGCGAACATAACTGAGGATTGTTTCTGGAATCCTGTGGCCTGGGAACATGACATCAGTGGATTCTGGAACCCTGTGGCCTGGGAACATGAGAACGGTTTAATTCTGGAACCCTCTGACCTGGGAACATGTCTGAGGTTTGATGGTGGAAACCTGTGGCTTGGCAACATGACTGAGGTTTGTTTCTGGACACCTTTGTGCTGGGAACATGACTGTGTTTTGATTGTGGAATCATGGGTCCTGCAAACATGACAGAGGTTTGATTCTGGAACCAGGTGTCCTGGGAATATGACTGAGGTTTGATTCTGGAATTCTGTGGCCTGGGAACTTGACTGAGGTTTGATGGCAGAAACCTGTGGACTGGCAACATGACTGAGGTTTGATTGTAGAACCCTGTGCCCGGGAAACATGACTGTGGCCTGGTACTGGAAACCCATGGCCTAGGAATTTGACATTGGTTTGATTCTGGAACCCTGTGGCCTGGGAACATGACTGAGGTGTGATTCTGGAAAACTGTGGCCTGGGAATATGACTGAGGTTTGATTCTGGAAATCTGTGGCCTGGGAACTTGACTGAGGTTTGATGGTAGAAATCTGTGGACTGGCAACATGACTGAGGTTTGATTGTAGAACCCTGTGCCCTGGAAACATGACTGCGACCTGATACTTGAAACCCATGGCCTGGGAACTTGACATTGGTTTGATTCCGGAACCCTGTGGCCAGGAACAAGACTGAGGCGTGATTCTGGAATCCTGTGGCCTGGGAACATGACATCTGTTTAGATTGTGGAATACTGTGCCCTGGGAACCTGACTGAGGCTTGGTTCTGGAACCCTGTGGACTGGGAACATGATTGAGGTTTTATTCTGGAATCCTGTGGCCTGGGAACATGACATCAGTGGATTCTGGAACCCTGTGGCCTGGGAACATGAGAACGGTTTAATTCTGGAACCCTGTGGCCTGGGAACATGTCTGAGGTTTGATGGTGGAAACCTGTGGCTTGGCAACATGAATGAGGTTTGTTACTGGAACCCTCTTCCCTGGGAACATGACTGAGGTTTGATTCTGGACACCTTTGTCCTGGGAACATGACTGTGGTTTGATTGTGGAACCATGGGTCCTGCAAACATGACTGAGGTTTGATTCTGGAACCAGGTGTCCTGGGAATATGACTGAGGTTTGATTCTGGAAATCTGTGGCCTGGGAAATTGACTGAGGTTTGATGGCAGAAACCTGTGGACTGGCAACATGACAGAGGTTTGATTGTAGAAACCTGTTCCCTGGAAACATGACTGTGGCCTGGTACTGGAAACCCATGGCCTAGGAATTTGACATTGGCTTGATTCTGGAACCCTGTGGCCTGGGAACAGGATTGAGGCGTGATTCTGGAAACCTGTGGCCTGGGAACATGACATCTGTTTAGATTGTGGCATACTGTGCCCTGGGAACCGGACTGAAGGCTTGGTTCTGGAATCCTGTGGACTGGGAACAAGACTGAGGTTTGATTCTGGAACCATGTGGCCTGGGAATATGACTGATGTTAGATCGTGGAATCCTGTGGCCTGGGAACATGACATCGGTTTGGATTCTGGTACCCTGTTGCCTGGGAACATGAAATCGGTTTGATTGTGGAAACCTGTGGTCTGGGAATATGACTGAGGTTTGATGGTGGTACCCTCTGGCCTGGCAACATGACTGAGGTTTGATTCTGGATCCCTGTGGCCTGGGAACATGACTGAGGCGTGATTCTGGAATCCTGTGGACTGGGAAAATGACTGAGATTTTATTCTGGAATCCTGTGGCCTGGAAACATGACATCAGTGGATTCTTGAACCCTGTGGCCTGGGAACATGAGAACAGTTGGATTCTGGAACCCTGTGGCCTGGGAACATGTCTGAGGTTTGATGGTGGAAACCTGTGGCTTGGCAACATGAATGAGGTTTGTTACTGGAACCCTGTTCCCTGGGAATATGACTGAGGTTTGATTCTGGACACCTTTGTCCTGGGAACATGACTGTGGTTTGATTGTGGAACCATGGGTCCTGCAAACATGACTGAGGTTTGATTCTGGAAATCTGTGGCCTGGGAACTTGACTGAGGTTTGATGGCAGAAACCTGTGGAATGGCAACATGACTGAGGTTTGATTGTAGAACCCTGTGCCCTGGAAACATGACTGTGGCCTGGTACTGGAAACCCATGGCCTAAGAATTTGACATTGGTTTGATTCTGGAACCCTGTGGCCTTGGAACATGACTGAGGCGTGATTCTGGAAAACTGTGGCCTGGGAATATGACTGAGGTTTCTTTCTGGAAATCTGTGGCCTGGGAACTTGACTGAGGTTTGATGGCAGAAACCTGTGGACTGGCAACATGACTGAGGTTTGATTGTAGAACCCTGTGCCCTGGAAACATGACTGTGGCCTGTTACTGGAAACCCATGGCCTAGGAATTTGACATTGGTTTGATTCTGGAACCCTGTGGCCTGGGAACATGACTGAGGCGTGATTCTGGAAAACTGTGGCCTGGGAATATGACTGAGGTTTGATTCTGGAAATCTGTGGCCTGGGAACTTGACTGAGGTTTGATGGCAGAAACCTGTGGACTGGCAACATGACTGAGGTTTGATTGTAGAACCCTGTGCCCTGGAATCATGACTGCGACCTGATACTTGAAACCCATGGCCTGGGAACTTGACATTGGTTTGATTCCGGAACCCTGTGGCCAGGAACAAGACTGAGGCGTGATTCTGGAATCCTGTGGCCTGGGAACATGACATCTGTTTAGATTGTGGCATACTGGGCCCTGGGAACCTGACTGAGGATTGGTTCTGGAATCCTGTGGACTGGGAACAAGACTGAGGTTTGATTCTGGAACCATGTGGCCTGGGAATATGACTGAGGTTTGATTCTGGAAATCTGTGGCCTGGGAACTTGACTGAGGTTTGATGGCCGAAACCTGTGGACTGGCAACATGACTGAGGTTTGATTGTAGAACCCTGTGCCCTGGAAACATGACTGTGGCCTGGTACTGGAAACCCATGGCCTAGGAATTTGACATTGGTTTGATTCTGGAACCCTGTGTCCTGGGAAAATGACTGAGGTTTGATTCTGGTAAACTGTGACCGGGGACTTGACTGAGGTTTGATGGCAGAAATCTGTGGACTGGAAACATTACTGAAGTTTGATTGTAGAACCCTGTGCCCTGGAAACATGACTGCGACCTGATACTTGAAACCCACGGCCTGGGAACTTGACATTGGTTTGATTCTGGAAGCCTTTGGTCTGGAAGAAGAGTGAGGCGTGATTCTGGAATCCTGTGGCCTGGGAATATGACATCTGTTTAGATTGTGGAATACTGTGCCCTGGGAACCTGACTGAGGCTTGGTTCTGAAACCCTGTGGACTGGGAACATGACTGAGGTTTTATTCTGGAATCCTGTGGCCTGGGAACATGACATCAGTGGATTCTTGAAACCTGTGGCCTAGGAACATGAGAACGGTTGGATTCTGGAACCCTGTGGCCTGGGAACATGTCTGAGGTTTGATGGTGGAAACCTGTGGCTTGGCAACATGACTGAGGTTTGTTACTGGAACCCTGTTGCCTGGGAACATGACTGAGGTTTGATTCTGGACACCTTTGTGCTGGGAACATGACTGTGTTTTGATTGTGGAACCATGGGTCCTGCAAACATGACTGAGGTTTTATTCTGGAACCATGTGTCCTGGGAATATGACTGAGGTTTGATTCTGGAAATCTGTGGCCTGGGAACTTGACTGAGGTTTGATGGCAGAAACCTGTGGACTGGCAACATGACTGAGGTTTGATTGTAGAACCCTGTGCCCTGGAAACATGACTCTTGCCTGGTACTGGAAACCCATGGCCTGGGAATTTGACATTGGTTTGATTCTGGAACCCTGTGGCCTGGGAACATGATTGAGGCGTGATTCTGGAAACCTGTGGCCTGGGAACATGACATCAGTTTAGATTGTGGCATACTGTGCCCTGGGAACCGGACTGAAGGCTTGGTTCTGGAATCCTGTGGACTGGGAACAAGACTGATGTTTGATTCTGGAACCATGTGGCCTGGGAATATGACTGATGTTAGATCGTGGAATCCTGTGGCCTGGGAACATGACATCGGTTTGGATTCTGGTACCCTGTTGCCTGGGAACATGAAATCGGTTTGATTGTGGAAACCTGTGGTCTGGGAATATGACTGAGGTTTGATGGTGGTACCCTCTGGCCTGGCAACATGACTGAGGTTTGATTCTGGATCCCTGTGGCCTGGGAACATGACTGAGGCGTGATTCTGGAATCCTGTGGCCTGGGAACATGACGTCTGTTTAGATTGTGGAATACTGTGCCCTGGGAATCTGACTGAGGCTTGGTTCTGGAACCCTGTGGACTGGGAACATGACTGAGGTTTGAATCTGGAATCCTGTAGCCTGCGAACATAACTGAGGATTGTTTCTGGAACCCTGTGGCCTGGGAACATGACATCAGTGGATTCTGGAACCCTGTGGCCTGGGAACATGAGAACGGTATAATTCTGGAACCCTGTGACCTGGGAACATGTCTGAGGTTTGATGGTGGAAACCTGTGGCTTGGCAACATGACTGAGGTTTGTTTCTGTAACCCTGTTCTCTGCGAACATGACTGAGGTTTGATTCTGGACACCTTTGTGCTGGGAACATGACTGTGTTTTGATTGTGGAATCATGGGTCCTGCAAACATGACTGAGGTTTGATTCTGGAACCATGTGTCCTGGGAATATGACTGAGGTTTGATTCTGGAAATCTGTGGCCTGGGAACTTGACTGAGGTTTGATGGCAGAAACCTGTGGACTGGCAACATGACTGAGGTTTGATTGTAGAACCCTGTGCCCTGGAAACATGACTGTGGCCTGGTACTGGAAACCCATGGCCTAGGAATTTGACATTGGTTTGATTCTGGAACCCTGTGACCTGGGAACATGACTGAGGTATGATTCTGGAAAACTGTGGCCGGGGACTTGACTGAGGTTTGATGGCAGAAATCTGTGGACTGGAAACATTACTGAGGTTTGATTGTAGAACCCTGTGCCCTGGAAACATGAGTGCGACGTGATACTTGAAACCCATGGCCTGGGAACTTGACATTGGTTTGATTCTGGAACCCTGTGCCCAGGAACAAGACTGAGGCGTGATTCTGGAATCCTGTGGCCTGGGAACATGACATCTGTTTAGATTGTGGAATACTGTGCCCTGGGAACCTGACTGAGGCTTGGTTCTGGAACCCTGTGGACTGGGAACATGACTGAGGTTTTACTCTGGAATCCTGTGGCCTGGGAACATGACATCAGTGGATTCTGGAACCCTGTGGCCTGGGAACATGAGAACGGTTGGATTCTGGAAACCTGTGGCCTGGGAACATGTCTGAGGTTTGATGGTGGAAACCTGTGGCTTGGCAACATGACTGAGGTTTGTTACTGGAACCCTGTTCCCTGGGAACATGACTGAGGTTTGATTCTGGACACCTTTGTCCTGGGAACATGACTGTGGTTTGATTGTGGAACCATGGGTCCTGCAAACATGACTGAGGTTTGATTCTGGAACCATGTGTCCTGGGAATATGACTGAGGTTTGATTCTGGAAATCTGTGGCCTGGGAACATGACTGAGGTTTGATTCTGGAACCCTGTAGCCTGCGAACATAACTGAGGATTGTTTCTGGAATCCTGTGGCCTGGGAACATGACATCAGTGGATTCTGGAACCCTGTGGCCTGGGAACATGAGAACGGTTTAATTCTGGAACCCTCTGACCTGGGAACATGTCTGAGGTTTGATGGTGGAAACCTGTGGCTTGGCAACATGACTGAGGTTTGTTTCTGGACACCTTTGTGCTGGGAACATGACTGTGTTTTGATTGTGGAATCATGGGTCCTGCAAACATGACAGAGGTTTGATTCTGGAACCAGGTGTCCTGGGAATATGACTGAGGTTTGATTCTGGAATTCTGTGGCCTGGGAACTTGACTGAGGTTTGATGGCAGAAACCTGTGGACTGGCAACATGACTGAGGTTTGATTGTAGAACCCTGTGCCCGGGAAACATGACTGTGGGCTGGTACTGGAAACCCATGGCCTAGGAATTTGACATTGGTTTGATTCTGGAACCCTGTGGCCTGGGAACATGACTGAGGCGTGATTCTGGAAAACTGTGGCCTGGGAATATGACTGAGGTTTGATTCTGGAAATCTGTGGCCTGGGAACTTGACTGAGGTTTGATGGTAGAAATCTGTGGACTGGCAACATGACTGAGGTTTGATTGTAGAACCCTGTGCCCTGGAAACATGAATGCGACCTGATACTTGAAACCCATGGCCTGGGAACTTGACATTGGTTTGATTCCGGAACCCTGTGGCCAGGAACAAGACTGAGGCGTGATTCTGGAATCCTGTGGCCTGGGAACATGACATCTGTTTAGATTGTGGAATACTGGGCCCTGGGAACCTGACTGAGGCTTGGTTCTGGAACCCTGTGGACTGGGAACATGACTGAGGTTTTATTCTGGAATCCTGTGGCCTGGGAACATGACATCAGTGGATTCTGGAACCCTGTGGCCTGGGAACATGAGAACGGTTGGATTCTGGAACCCTGTGTCCTGGGAACATGTCTGAGGTTTGATGGTGGAAACCTGTGGCTTGGCAACATGAATGAGGTTTGTTACTGGAACCCTGTTCCCTGGGAACATGACTGAGGTTTGATTCTGGACACCTTTGTCCTGGGAACATGACTGTGGTTTGATTGTGGAACCATGGGTCCTGCAAACATGACTGAGGTTTTATTCTGGAACCAGGTGTCCTGGGAATATGACTGAGGTTTGATTCTGGAAATCTGTGGCCTGGGAAATTGACTGAGGTTTGATGGCAGAAACCTGTGGACTGGCAACATGACAGAGGTTTGATTGTAGAAACCTGTGCCCTGGAAACATGACTGTGGCCTGGTACTGGAAACCCATGGCCTAGGAATTTGACATTGGCTTGATTCTGGAACCCTGTGGCCTGGGAACATGATTTAGGCCTGATTCTGGAAACCTGTGGCCTGGGAACATGACATCTGTTTAGATTGTGGCATACTGTGCCCTGGGAACCGGACTGAAGGCTTGGTTCTGGAATCCTGTGGACTGGGAACAAGACTGAGGTTTGATTCTGGAACCATGTGGCCTGGGAACATGACTGATGTTAGATCTTGGAATCCTGTGGCCTGGGAACATGACATCGGTTTGGATTCTGGTACCCTGTTGCCTGGGAACATGAAATCGGTTTGATTGTGGAAACCTGTGGTCTGGGAATATGACTGAGGTTTGATGGTGGTACCCTCTGGCCTGGCAACATGACTGAGGTTTGATTCTGGATCCCTGTGGCCTGGGAACATGACTGAGGCGTGATTCTGGAATCCTGTGGCCTGGGAACATGACGTCTGTTTAGATTGTGGAATACTGTGCCCTGGGAATCTGACTGAGGCTTGGTTCTGGAACCCTGTGGACTGGGAACATGACTGAGGTTTGAATCTGGAATCCTGTAGCCTGCGAACATAACTGAGGATTGTTTCTGGAACCCTGTGGCCTGGGAACATGACATCAGTGGATTCTGGAACCCTGTGGCCTGGGAACATGAGAACGGTATAATTCTGGAACCCTGTGACCTGGGAACATGTCTGAGGTTTGATGGTGGAAACCTGTGGCTTGGCAACATGACTGAGGTTTGTTTCTGTAACCCTGTTCTCTGCGAACATGACTGAGGTTTGATTCTGGACACCTTTGTGCTGGGAACATGACTGTGTTTTGATTGTGGAATCATGGGTCCTGCAAACATGACTGAGGTTTGATTCTGGAACCATGTGTCCTGGGAATATGACTGAGGTTTGATTCTGGAAATCTGTGGCCTGGGAACTTGACTGAGGTTTGATGGCAGAAACCTGTGGACTGGCAACATGACTGAGGTTTGATTGTAGAACCCTGTGCCCTGGAAACATGACTGTGGCCTGGTACTGGAAACCCATGGCCTAGGAATTTGACATTGGTTTGATTCTGGAACCCTGTGACCTGGGAACATGACTGAGGTATGATTCTGGAAAACTGTGGCCGGGGACTTGACTGAGGTTTGATGGCAGAAATCTGTGGACTGGAAACATTACTGAGGTTTGATTGTAGAACCCTGTGCCCTGGAAACATGAGTGTGACGTGATACTTGAAACCCATGGCCTGGGAACTTGACATTGGTTTGATTCTGGAACCCTGTGCCCAGGAACAAGACTGAGGCATGATTCTGGAATCCTGTGGCCTGGGAACATGACATCTGTTTAGATTGTGGAATACTGTGCCCTGGGAACCTGACTGAGGCTTGGTTCTGGAACCCTGTGGACTGGGAACATGACTGAGGTTTTATTCTGGAATCCTGTGGCCTGGGAACATGACATCAGTGGATTCTGGAACCCTGTGGCCTGGGAACATGAGAACGGTTGGATTCTGGAAACCTGTGTCCTGGGAACATGTCTGAGGTTTGATGGTGGAAACCTGTGGCTTGGCAACATGAATGAGGTTTGTTACTGGAACCCTGTTCCCTGGGAACATGACTGAGGTTTGATTCTGGACACCTTTGTCCTGGGAACATGACTGTGGTTTGATTGTGGAACCATGGGTCCTGCAAACATGACTGAGGTTTGATTCTGGAACCATGTGTCCTGGGAATATGACTGAGGTTTGATTCTGGAAATCTGTGGCCTGGGAACATGACTGAGGTTTGATTCTGGAACCCTGTAGCCTGCGAATATAACTGAGGATTGTTTCTGGAATCCTGTGGCCTGGGAACATGACATCAGTGGATTCTGGAACCCTGTGGCCTGGGAACATGAGAACGGTTTAATTCTGGAACCCTCTGACCTGGGAACATGTCTGAGGTTTGATGGTGGAAACCTGTGGCTTGGCAACATGACTGAGGTTTGTTTCTGGACACCTTTGTGCTGGGAACATGACTGTGTTTTGATTGTGGAATCATGGGTCCTGCAAACATGACAGAGGTTTGATTCTGGAACCAGGTGTCCTGGGAATATGACTGAGGTTTGATTCTGGAATTCTGTGGCCTGGGAACTTGACTGAGGTTTGATGGCAGAAACCTGTGGACTGGCAACATGACTGAGGTTTGATTGTAGAACCCTGTGCCCGGGAAACATGACTGTGGCCTGGTACTGGAAACCCATGGCCTAGGAATTTGACATTGGTTTGATTCTGGAACCCTGTGGCCTGGGAACATGACTGAGGTGTGATTCTGGAAAACTGTGGCCTGGGAATATGACTGAGGTTTGATTCTGGAAATCTGTGGCCTGGGAACTTGACTGAGGTTTGATGGTAGAAATCTGTGGACTGGCAACATGACTGAGGTTTGATTGTAGAACCCTGTGCCCTGGAAACATGACTGCGACCTGATACTTGAAACCCATGGCCTGGGAACTTGACATTGGTTTGATTCCGGAACCCTGTGGCCAGGAACAAGACTGAGGCGTGATTCTGGAATCCTGTGGCCTGGGAACATGACATCTGTTTAGATTGTGGAATACTGGGCCCTGGGAACCTGACTGAGGCTTGGTTCTGGAACCCTGTGGACTGGGAACATGACTGAGGTTTTATTCTGGAATCCTGTGGCCTGGGAACATGACATCAGTGGATTCTGGAACCCTGTGGCCTGGGAACATGAGAACGGTTTAATTCTGGAACCCTGTGGCCTGGGAACATGTCTGAGGTTTGATGGTGGAAACCTGTGGCTTGGCAACATGAATGAGGTTTGTTACTGGAACCCTCTTCCCTGGGAACATGACTGAGGTTTGATTCTGGACACCTTTGTCCTGGGAACATGACTGTGGTTTGATTGTGGAACCATGGGTCCTGCAAACATGACTGAGGTTTGATTCTGGAACCAGGTGTCCTGGGAATATGACTGAGGTTTGATTCTGGAAATCTGTGGCCTGGGAAATTGACTGAGGTTTGATGGCAGAAACCTGTGGACTGGCAACATGACAGAGGTTTGATTGTAGAAACCTGTTCCCTGGAAACATGACTGTGGCCTGGTACTGGAAACCCATGGCCTAGGAATTTGACATTGGCTTGATTCTGGAACCCTGTGGCCTGGGAACAGGATTGAGGCGTGATTCTGGAAACCTGTGGCCTGGGAACATGACATCTGTTTAGATTGTGGCATACTGTGCCCTGGGAACCGGACTGAAGGCTTGGTTCTGGAATCCTGTGGACTGGGAACAAGACTGAGGTTTGATTCTGGAACCATGTGGCCTGGGAATATGACTGATGTTAGATCGTGGAATCCTGTGGCCTGGGAACATGACATCGGTTTGGATTCTGGTACCCTGTTGCCTGGGAACATGAAATCGGTTTGATTGTGGAAACCTGTGGTCTGGGAATATGACTGAGGTTTGATGGTGGTACCGTCTGGCCTGGCAACATGACTGAGGTTTGATTCTGGATCCCTGTGGCCTGGGAACATGACTGAGGCGTGATTCTGGAATCCTGTGGCCTGGGAACATGACGTCTGTTTAGATTGTGGAATACTGTGCCCTGGGAATCTGACTGAGGCTTGGTTCTGGAACCCTGTGGACTGGGAAAATGACTGAGATTTTATTCTGGAATCCTGTGGCCTGGAAACATGACATCAGTGGATTCTTGAACCCTGTGGCCTGGGAACATGAGAACAGTTGGATTCTGGAACCCTGTGGCCTGGGAACATGTCTGAGGTTTGATGGTGGAAACCTGTGGCTTGGCAACATGAATGAGGTTTGTTACTGGAACCCTGTTCCCTGGGAATATGACTGAGGTTTGATTCTGGACACCTTTGTGCTGGGAACATGACTGTGTTTTGATTGTGGAACCATGGGTCCTGCAAACATGACTGAGGTTTTATTCTGGAACCATGTGTCCTGGGAATATGACTGAGGTTTGATTCTGGAAATCTGTGGCCTGGGAACTTGACTGAGGTTTGATGGCAGAAACCTGTGGACTGGCAACATGACTGAGGTTTGATTGTAGAACCCTGTGCCCTGGAAACATGACTCTTGCCTGGTACTGGAAACCCATGGCCTGGGAATTTGACATTGGTTTGATTCTGGAACCCTGTGGCCTGGGAACATGATTGAGGCGTGATTCTGGAAACCTGTGGCCTGGGAACATGACATCAGTTTAGATTGTGGCATACTGTGCCCTGGGAACCGGACTGAAGGCTTGGTTCTGGAATCCTGTGGACTGGGAACAAGACTGATGTTTGATTCTGGAACCCTGTGGCCTGGGAACATGACTGAGGCGTGATTCTGGAAAACTGTGGCCTGGGAATATGACTGAGGTTTGATTCTGGAAATCTGTGGCCTGGGAACTTGACTGAGGTTTGATGGTAGAAATCTGTGGACTGGCAACATGACTGAGGTTTGATTGTAGAACCCTGTGCCCTGGAAACATGAATGCGACCTGATACTTGAAACCCATGGCCTGGGAACTTGACATTGGTTTGATTCCGGAACCCTGTGGCCAGGAACAAGACTGAGGCGTGATTCTGGAATCCTGTGGCCTGGGAACATGACATCTGTTTAGATTGTGGAATACTGGGCCCTGGGAACCTGACTGAGGCTTGGTTCTGGAACCCTGTGGACTGGGAACATGACTGAGGTTTTATTCTGGAATCCTGTGGCCTGGGAACATGACATCAGTGGATTCTGGAACCCTGTGGCCTGGGAACATGAGAACGGTTGGATTCTGGAACCCTGTGTCCTGGGAACATGTCTGAGGTTTGATGGTGGAAACCTGTGGCTTGGCAACATGAATGAGGTTTGTTACTGGAACCCTGTTCCCTGGGAACATGACTGAGGTTTGATTCTGGACACCTTTGTCCTGGGAACATGACTGTGGTTTGATTGTGGAACCATGGGTCCTGCAAACATGACTGAGGTTTTATTCTGGAACCAGGTGTCCTGGGAATATGACTGAGGTTTGATTCTGGAAATCTGTGGCCTGGGAAATTGACTGAGGTTTGATGGCAGAAACCTGTGGACTGGCAACATGACAGAGGTTTGATTGTAGAAACCTGTGCCCTGGAAACATGACTGTGGCCTGGTACTGGAAACCCATGGCCTAGGAATTTGACATTGGCTTGATTCTGGAACCCTGTGGCCTGGGAACATGATTTAGGCCTGATTCTGGAAACCTGTGGCCTGGGAACATGACATCTGTTTAGATTGTGGCATACTGTGCCCTGGGAACCGGACTGAAGGCTTGGTTCTGGAATCCTGTGGACTGGGAACAAGACTGAGGTTTGATTCTGGAACCATGTGGCCTGGGAATATGACTGATGTTAGATCTTGGAATCCTGTGGCCTGGGAACATGACATCGGTTTGGATTCTGGTACCCTGTTGCCTGGGAACATGAAATCGGTTTGATTGTGGAAACCTGTGGTCTGGGAATATGACTGAGGTTTGATGGTGGTACCCTCTGGCCTGGCAACATGACTGAGGTTTGATTCTGGATCCCTGTGGCCTGGGAACATGACTGAGGCGTGATTCTGGAATCCTGTGGCCTGGGAACATGACGTCTGTTTAGATTGTGGAATACTGTGCCCTGGGAATCTGACTGAGGCTTGGTTCTGGAACCCTGTGGACTGGGAACATGACTGAGGTTTGAATCTGGAATCCTGTAGCCTGCGAACATAACTGAGGATTGTTTCTGGAACCCTGTGGCCTGGGAACATGACATCAGTGGATTCTGGAACCCTGTGGCCTGGGAACATGAGAACGGTATAATTCTGGAACCCTGTGACCTGGGAACATGTCTGAGGTTTGATGGTGGAAACCTGTGGCTTGGCAACATGACTGAGGTTTGTTTCTGTAACCCTGTTCTCTGCGAACATGACTGAGGTTTGATTCTGGACACCTTTGTGCTGGGAACATGACTGTGTTTTGATTGTGGAATCATGGGTCCTGCAAACATGACTGAGGTTTGATTCTGGAACCATGTGTCCTGGGAATATGACTGAGGTTTGATTCTGGAAATCTGTGGCCTGGGAACTTGACTGAGGTTTGATGGCAGAAACCTGTGGACTGGCAACATGACTGAGGTTTGATTGTAGAACCCTGTGCCCTGGAAACATGACTGTGGCCTGGTACTGGAAACCCATGGCCTAGGAATTTGACATTGGTTTGATTCTGGAACCCTGTGACCTGGGAACATGACTGAGGTATGATTCTGGAAAACTGTGGCCGGGGACTTGACTGAGGTTTGATGGCAGAAATCTGTGGACTGGAAACATTACTGAGGTTTGATTGTAGAACCCTGTGCCCTGGAAACATGAGTGCGACGTGATACTTGAAACCCATGGCCTGGGAACTTGACATTGGTTTGATTCTGGAACCCTGTGGCCAGGAACAAGACTGAGGCATGATTCTGGAATCCTGTGGCCTGGGAACATGACATCTGTTTAGATTGTGGAATACTGTGCCCTGGGAACCTGACTGAGGCTTGGTTCTGGAACCCTGTGGACTGGGAACATGACTGAGGTTTTATTCTGGAATCCTGTGGCCTGGGAACATGACATCAGTGGATTCTGGAACCCTGTGGCCTGGGAACATGAGAACGGTTGGATTCTGGAAACCTGTGTCCTGGGAACATGTCTGAGGTTTGATGGTGGAAACCTGTGGCTTGGCAACATGAATGAGGTTTGTTACTGGAACCCTGTTCCCTGGGAACATGACTGAGGTTTGATTCTGGACACCTTTGTCCTGGGAACATGACTGTGGTTTGATTGTGGAACCATGGGTCCTGCAAACATGACTGAGGTTTGATTCTGGAACCATGTGTCCTGGGAATATGACTGAGGTTTGATTCTGGAAATCTGTGGCCTGGGAACATGACTGAGGTTTGATTCTGGAACCCTGTAGCCTGCGAATATAACTGAGGATTTTTTCTGGAATCCTGTGGCCTGGGAACATGACATCAGTGGATTCTGGAACCCTGTGGCCTGGGAACATGAGAACGGTTTAATTCTGGAACCCTCTGACCTGGGAACATGTCTGAGGTTTGATGGTGGAAACCTGTGGCTTGGCAACATGACTGAGGTTTGTTTCTGGACACCTTTGTGCTGGGAACATGACTGTGTTTTGATTGTGGAATCATGGGTCCTGCAAACATGACAGAGGTTTGATTCTGGAACCAGGTGTCCTGGGAATATGACTGAGGTTTGATTCTGGAATTCTGTGGCCTGGGAACTTGACTGAGGTTTGATGGCAGAAACCTGTGGACTGGCAACATGACTGAGGTTTGATTGTAGAACCCTGTGCCCGGGAAACATGACTGTGGCCTGGTACTGGAAACCCATGGCCTAGGAATTTGACATTGGTTTGATTCTGGAACCCTGTGGCCTGGGAACATGACTGAGGTGTGATTCTGGAAAACTGTGGCCTGGGAATATGACTGAGGTTTGATTCTGGAAATCTGTGGCCTGGGAACTTGACTGAGGTTTGATGGTAGAAATCTGTGGACTGGCAACATGACTGAGGTTTGATTGTAGAACCCTGTGCCCTGGAAACATGACTGCGACCTGATACTTGAAACCCATGGCCTGGGAACTTGACATTGGTTTGATTCCGGAACCCTGTGGCCAGGAACAAGACTGAGGCGTGATTCTGGAATCCTGTGGCCTGGGAACATGACATCTGTTTAGATTGTGGAATACTGGGCCCTGGGAACCTGACTGAGGCTTGGTTCTGGAACCCTGTGGACTGGGAACATGACTGAGGTTTTATTCTGGAATCCTGTGGCCTGGGAACATGACATCAGTGGATTCTGGAACCCTGTGGCCTGGGAACATGAGAACGGTTTAATTCTGGAACCCTGTGGCCTGGGAACATGTCTGAGGTTTGATGGTGGAAACCTGTGGCTTGGCAACATGAATGAGGTTTGTTACTGGAACCCTCTTCCCTGGGAACATGACTGAGGTTTGATTCTGGACACCTTTGTCCTGGGAACATGACTGTGGTTTGATTGTGGAACCATGGGTCCTGCAAACATGACTGAGGTTTGATTCTGGAACCAGGTGTCCTGGGAATATGACTGAGGTTTGATTCTGGAAATCTGTGGCCTGGGAAATTGACTGAGGTTTGATGGCAGAAACCTGTGGACTGGCAACATGACAGAGGTTTGATTGTAGAAACCTGTTCCCTGGAAACATGACTGTGGCCTGGTACTGGAAACCCATGGCCTAGGAATTTGACATTGGCTTGATTCTGGAACCCTGTGGCCTGGGAACAGGATTGAGGCGTGATTCTGGAAACCTGTGGCCTGGGAACATGACATCTGTTTAGATTGTGGCATACTGTGCCCTGGGAACCGGACTGAAGGCTTGGTTCTGGAATCCTGTGGACTGGGAACAAGACTGAGGTTTGATTCTGGAACCATGTGGCCTGGGAATATGACTGATGTTAGATCGTGGAATCCTGTGGCCTGGGAACATGACATCGGTTTGGATTCTGGTACCCTGTTGCCTGGGAACATGAAATCGGTTTGATTGTGGAAACCTGTGGTCTGGGAATATGACTGAGGTTTGATGGTGGTACCCTCTGGCCTGGCAACATGACTGAGGTTTGATTCTGGATCCCTGTGGCCTGGGAACATGACTGAGGCGTGATTCTGGAATCCTGTGGCCTGGGAACATGACGTCTGTTTAGATTGTGGAATACTGTGCCCTGGGAATCTGACTGAGGCTTGGTTCTGGAACCCTGTGGACTGGGAAAATGACTGAGATTTTATTCTGGAATCCTGTGGCCTGGAAACATGACATCAGTGGATTCTTGAACCCTGTGGCCTGGGAACATGAGAACAGTTGGATTCTGGAACCCTGTGGCCTGGGAACATGTCTGAGGTTTGATGGTGGAAACCTGTGGCTTGGCAACATGAATGAGGTTTGTTACTGGAACCCTGTTCCCTGGGAATATGACTGAGGTTTGATTCTGGACACCTTTGTGCTGGGAACATGACTGTGTTTTGATTGTGGAACCATGGGTCCTGCAAACATGACTGAGGTTTTATTCTGGAACCATGTGTCCTGGGAATATGACTGAGGTTTGATTCTGGAAATCTGTGGCCTGGGAACTTGACTGAGGTTTGATGGCAGAAACCTGTGGACTGGCAACATGACTGAGGTTTGATTGTAGAACCCTGTGCCCTGGAAACATGACTCTTGCCTGGTACTGGAAACCCATGGCCTGGGAATTTGACATTGGTTTGATTCTGGAACCCTGTGGCCTGGGAACATGATTGAGGCGTGATTCTGGAAACCTGTGGCCTGGGAACATGACATCAGTTTAGATTGTGGCATACTGTGCCCTGGGAACCGGACTGAAGGCTTGGTTCTGGAATCCTGTGGACTGGGAACAAGACTGATGTTTGATTCTGGAACCATGTGGCCTGGGAATATGACTGATGTTAGATCGTGGAATCCTGTGGCCTGGGAACATGACATCGGTTTGGATTCTGGTACCCTGTTGCCTGGGAACATGAAATCGGTTTGATTGTGGAAACCTGTGGTCTGGGAATATGACTGAGGTTTGATGGTGGTACCCTCTGGCCTGGCAACATGACTGAGGTTTGATTCTGGATCCCTGTGGCCTGGGAACAAGACTGAGGCGTGATTCTGGAATCCTGTGGCCTGGGAACATGACGTCTGTTTAGATTGTGGAATACTGTGCCCTGGGAATCTGACTGAGGCTTGGTTCTGGAACCCTGTGGACTGGGAACATGACTGAGGTTTGAATCTGGAATCCTGTAGCCTGCGAACATAACTGAGGATTGTTTCTGGAACCCTGTGGCCTGGGAACATGACATCAGTGGATTCTGGAACCCTGTGGCCTGGGAACATGAGAACGGTTTAATTCTGGAACCCTGTGACCTGGGAACATGTCTGAGGTTTGATGGTGGAAACCTGTGGCTTGGCAACATGACTGAGGTTTGTTTCTGTAACCCTGTTCTCTGCGAACATGACTGAGGTTTGATTCTGGACACCTTTGTGCTGGAACATGACTGTGTTTTGATTGTGGAATCATGGGTCCTGCAAACATGACTGAGGTTTGATTCTGGAACCATGTGTCCTGGGAATATGACTGAGGTTTGATTCTGGAAATCTGTGGCCTGGGAACTTGACTGAGGTTTGATGGCAGAAACCTGTGGACTGGCAACATGACTGAGGTTTGATTGTAGAACCCTGTGCCCTGGAAACATGACTGTGGCCTGGTACTGGAAACCCATGGCCTAGGAATTTGACATTGGTTTGATTCTGGAACCCTGTGACCTGGGAACATGACTGAGGTATGATTCTGGAAAACTGTGGCCGGGGACTTGACTGAGGTTTGATGGCAGAAATCTGTGGACTGGAAACATTACTGAGGTTTGATTGTAGAACCCTGTGCCCTGGAAACATGAGTGCGACGTGATACTTGAAACCCATGGCCTGGGAACTTGACATTGGTTTGATTCTGGAACCCTGTGCCCAGGAACAAGACTGAGGCGTGATTCTGGAATCCTGTGGCCTGGGAACATGACATCTGTTTAGATTGTGGAATACTGTGCCCTGGGAACCTGACTGAGGCTTGGTTCTGGAACCCTGTGGACTGGGAACATGACTGAGGTTTGATTCTGGAATCCTGTGGCCTGGGAACATGACATCAGTGGATTCTGGAACCCTGTGGCCTGGGAACATGAGAACGGTTGGATTCTGGAAACCTGTGGCCTGGGAACATGTCTGAGGTTTGATGGTGGAAACCTGTGGCTTGGCAACATGACTGAGGTTTGTTACTGGAACCCTGTTCCCTGGGAACATGACTGAGGTTTGATTCTGGACACCTTTGTCCTGGGAACATGACTGTGGTTTGATTGTGGAACCATGGGTCCTGCAAACATGACTGAGGTTTGATTCTGGAACCATGTGTCCTGGGAATATGACTGAGGTTTGATTCTGGAAATCTGTGGCCTGGGAACATGACTGAGGTTTGATTCTGGAACCCTGTAGCCTGCGAACATAACTGAGGATTGTTTCTGGAATCCTGTGGCCTGGGAACATGACATCAGTGGATTCTGGAACCCTGTGGCCTGGGAACATGAGAACGGTTTAATTCTGGAACCCTCTGACCTGGGAACATGTCTGAGGTTTGATGGTGGAAACCTGTGGCTTGGCAACATGACTGAGGTTTGTTTCTGGACACCTTTGTGCTGGGAACATGACTGTGTTTTGATTGTGGAATCATGGGTCCTGCAAACATGACAGAGGTTTGATTCTGGAACCAGGTGTCCTGGGAATATGACTGAGGTTTGATTCTGGAATTCTGTGGCCTGGGAACTTGACTGAGGTTTGATGGCAGAAACCTGTGGACTGGCAACATGACTGAGGTTTGATTGTAGAACCCTGTGCCCGGGAAACATGACTGTGGCCTGGTACTGGAAACCCATGGCCTAGGAATTTGACATTGGTTTGATTCTGGAACCCTGTGGCCTGGGAACATGACTGAGGTGTGATTCTGGAAAACTGTGGCCTGGGAATATGACTGAGGTTTGATTCTGGAAATCTGTGGCCTGGGAACTTGACTGAGGTTTGATGGTAGAAATCTGTGGACTGGCAACATGACTGAGGTTTGATTGTAGAACCCTGTGCCCTGGAAACATGACTGCGACCTGATACTTGAAACCCATGGCCTGGGAACTTGACATTGGTTTGATTCCGGAACCCTGTGGCCAGGAACAAGACTGAGGCGTGATTCTGGAATCCTGTGGCCTGGGAACATGACATCTGTTTAGATTGTGGAATACTGGGCCCTGGGAACCTGACTGAGGCTTGGTTCTGGAACCCTGTGGACTGGGAACATGACTGAGGTTTTATTCTGGAATCCTGTGGCCTGGGAACATGACATCAGTGGATTCTGGAACCCTGTGGCCTGGGAACATGAGAACGGTTTAATTCTGGAACCCTGTGGCCTGGGAACATGTCTGAGGTTTGATGGTGGAAACCTGTGGCTTGGCAACATGAATGAGGTTTGTTACTGGAACCCTCTTCCCTGGGAACATGACTGAGGTTTGATTCTGGACACCTTTGTCCTGGGAACATGACTGTGGTTTGATTGTGGAACCATGGGTCCTGCAAACATGACTGAGGTTTTATTCTGGAACCAGGTGTCCTGGGAATATGACTGAGGTTTGATTCTGGAAATCTGTGGCCTGGGAAATTGACTGAGGTTTGATGGCAGAAACCTGTGGACTGGCAACATGACAGAGGTTTGATTGTAGAAACCTGTTCCCTGGAAACATGACTGTGGCCTGGTACTGGAAACCCATGGCCTAGGAATTTGACATTGGCTTGATTCTGGAACCCTGTGGCCTGGGAACAGGATTGAGGCGTGATTCTGGAAACCTGTGGCCTGGGAACATGACATCTGTTTAGATTGTGGCATACTGTGCCCTGGGAACCGGACTGAAGGCTTGGTTCTGGAATCCTGTGGACTGGGAACAAGACTGAGGTTTGATTCTGGAACCATGTGGCCTGGGAATATGACTGATGTTAGATCGTGGAATCCTGTGGCCTGGGAACATGACATCGGTTTGGATTCTGGTACCCTGTTGCCTGGGAACATGAAATCGGTTTGATTGTGGAAACCTGTGGTCTGGGAATATGACTGAGGTTTGATGGTGGTACCGTCTGGCCTGGCAACATGACTGAGGTTTGATTCTGGATCCCTGTGGCCTGGGAACATGACTGAGGCGTGATTCTGGAATCCTGTGGCCTGGGAACATGACGTCTGTTTAGATTGTGGAATACTGTGCCCTGGGAATATGACTGAGGCTTGGTTCTGGAACCCTGTGGACTGGGAAAATGACTGAGATTTTATTCTGGAATCCTGTGGCCTGGAAACATGACATCAGTGGATTCTGGAACCCTGTGGCCTGGGAACATGAGAACAGTTGGATTCTGGAACCCTGTGGCCTGGGAACATGTCTGAGGTTTGATGGTGGAAACCTGTGGCTTGGCAACATGAATGAGGTTTGTTACTGGAACCCTGTTCCCTGGGAATATGACTGAGGTTTGATTCTGGACACCTTTGTCCTGGGAACATGACTGTGGTTTGATTGTGGAACCATGGGTCCTGCAAACATGACTGAGGTTTGATTCTGGAAATCTGTGGCCTGGGAACTTGACTGAGGTTTGATGGCAGAAACCTGTGGACTGGCAACATGACTGAGGTTTGATTGTAGAACCCTGTGCCCTGGAAACATGACTGTGGCCTGGTACTGGAAACCCATGGCCTAAGAATTTGACATTGGTTTGATTCTGGAACCCTGTGGCCTTGGAACATGACTGAGGCGTGATTCTGGAAAACTGTGGCCTGGGAATATGACTGAGGTTTCTTTCTGGAAATCTGTGGCCTGGGAACTTGACTGAGGTTTGATGGCAGAAACCTGTGGACTGGCAACATGACTGAGGTTTGATTGTAGAACCCTGTGCCCTGGAAACATGACTGTGGCCTGTTACTGGAAACCCATGGCCTAGGAATTTGACATTGGTTTGATTCTGGAACCCTGTGGCCTGGGAACATGACTGAGGCGTGATTCTGGAAAACTGTGGCCTGGGAATATGACTGAGGTTTGATTCTGGAAATCTGTGGCCTGGGAACTTGACTGAGGTTTGATGGCAGAAACCTGTGGACTGGCAACATGACTGAGGTTTGATTGTAGAACCCTGTGCCCTGGAATCATGACTGCGACCTGATACTTGAAACCCATGGCCTGGGAACTTGACATTGGTTTGATTCCGGAACCCTGTGGCCAGGAACAAGACTGAGGCGTGATTCTGGAATCCTGTGGCCTGGGAACATGACATCTGTTTAGATTGTGGCATACTGGGCCCTGGGAACCTGACTGAGGATTGGTTCTGGAATCCTGTGGACTGGGAACAAGACTGAGGTTTGATTCTGGAACCATGTGGCCTGGGAATATGACTGAGGTTTGATTCTGGAAATCTGTGGCCTGGGAACTTGACTGAGGTTTGATGGCCGAAACCTGTGGACTGGCAACATGACTGAGGTTTGATTGTAGAACCCTGTGCCCTGGAAACATGACTGTGGCCTGGTACTGGAAACCCATGGCCTAGGAATTTGACATTGGTTTGATTCTGGAACCCTGTGTCCTGGGAAAATGACTGAGGTTTGATTCTGGTAAACTGTGGCCGGGGATTTGACTGAGGTTTGATGGCAGAAATCTGTGGACTGGAAACATTACTGAAGTTTGATTGTAGAACCCTGTGCCCTGGAAACATGACTGCGACCTGATACTTGAAACCCACGGCCTGGGAACTTGACATTGGTTTGATTCTGGAAGCCTTTGGTCTGGAAGAAGAGTGAGGCGTGATTCTGGAATCCTGTGGCCTGGGAATATGACATCTGTTTAGATTGTGGAATACTGTGCCCTGGGAACCTGACTGAGGCTTGGTTCTGAAACCCTGTGGACTGGGAACATGACTGAGGTTTTATTCTGGAATCCTGTGGCCTGGGAACATGACATCAGTGGATTCTTGAAACCTGTGGCCTAGGAACATGAGAACGGTTGGATTCTGGAACCCTGTGGCCTGGGAACATGTCTGAGGTTTGATGGTGGAAACCTGTGGCTTGGCAACATGACTGAGGTTTGTTACTGGAACCCTGTTGCCTGGGAACATGACTGAGGTTTGATTCTGGACACCTTTGTGCTGGGAACATGACTGTGTTTTGATTGTGGAACCATGGGTCCTGCAAACATGACTGAGGTTTTATTCTGGAACCATGTGTCCTGGGAATATGACTGAGGTTTGATTCTGGAAATCTGTGGCCTGGGAACTTGACTGAGGTTTGATGGCAGAAACCTGTGGACTGGCAACATGACTGAGGTTTGATTGTAGAACCCTGTGCCCTGGAAACATGACTCTTGCCTGGTACTGGAAACCCATGGCCTGGGAATTTGACATTGGTTTGATTCTGGAACCCTGTGGCCTGGGAACATGATTGAGGCGTGATTCTGGAAACCTGTGGCCTGGGAACATGACATCAGTTTAGATTGTGGCATACTGTGCCCTGGGAACCGGACTGAAGGCTTGGTTCTGGAATCCTGTGGACTGGGAACAAGACTGATGTTTGATTCTGGAACCATGTGGCCTGGGAATATGACTGATGTTAGATCGTGGAATCCTGTGGCCTGGGAACATGACATCGGTTTGGATTCTGGTACCCTGTTGCCTGGGAACATGAAATCGGTTTGATTGTGGAAACCTGTGGTCTGGGAATATGACTGAGGTTTGATGGTGGTACCCTCTGGCCTGGCAACATGACTGAGGTTTGATTCTGGATCCCTGTGGCCTGGGAACATGACTGAGGCGTGATTCTGGAATCCTGTGGCCTGGGAACATGACGTCTGTTTAGATTGTGGAATACTGTGCCCTGGGAATCTGACTGAGGCTTGGTTCTGGAACCCTGTGGACTGGGAACATGACTGAGGTTTGAATCTGGAATCCTGTAGCCTGCGAACATAACTGAGGATTGTTTCTGGAACCCTGTGGCCTGGGAACATGACATCAGTGGATTCTGGAACCCTGTGGCCTGGGAACATGAGAACGGTTTAATTCTGGAACCCTGTGACCTGGGAACATGTCTGAGGTTTGATGGTGGAAACCTGTGGCTTGGCAACATGACTGAGGTTTGTTTCTGTAACCCTGTTCTCTGCGAACATGACTGAGGTTTGATTCTGGACACCTTTGTGCTGGAACATGACTGTGTTTTGATTGTGGAATCATGGGTCCTGCAAACATGACTGAGGTTTGATTCTGGAACCATGTGTCCTGGGAATATGACTGAGGTTTGATTCTGGAAATCTGTGGCCTGGGAACTTGACTGAGGTTTGATGGCAGAAACCTGTGGACTGGCAACATGACTGAGGTTTGATTGTAGAACCCTGTGCCCTGGAAACATGACTGTGGCCTGGTACTGGAAACCCATGGCCTAGGAATTTGACATTGGTTTGATTCTGGAACCCTGTGACCTGGGAACATGACTGAGGTATGATTCTGGAAAACTGTGGCCGGGGACTTGACTGAGGTTTGATGGCAGAAATCTGTGGACTGGAAACATTACTGAGGTTTGATTGTAGAACCCTGTGCCCTGGAAACATGAGTGCGACGTGATACTTGAAACCCATGGCCTGGGAACTTGACATTGGTTTGATTCTGGAACCCTGTGCCCAGGAACAAGACTGAGGCGTGATTCTGGAATCCTGTGGCCTGGGAACATGACATCTGTTTAGATTGTGGAATACTGTGCCCTGGGAACCTGACTGAGGCTTGGTTCTGGAACCCTGTGGACTGGGAACATGACTGAGGTTTTACTCTGGAATCCTGTGGCCTGGGAACATGACATCAGTGGATTCTGGAACCCTGTGGCCTGGGAACATGAGAACGGTTGGATTCTGGAAACCTGTGGCCTGGGAACATGTCTGAGGTTTGATGGTGGAAACCTGTGGCTTGGCAACATGACTGAGGTTTGTTACTGGAACCCTGTTCCCTGGGAACATGACTGAGGTTTGATTCTGGACACCTTTGTCCTGGGAACATGACTGTGGTTTGATTGTGGAACCATGGGTCCTGCAAACATGACTGAGGTTTGATTCTGGAACCATGTGTCCTGGGAATATGACTGAGGTTTGATTCTGGAAATCTGTGGCCTGGGAACATGACTGAGGTTTGATTCTGGAACCCTGTAGCCTGCGAACATAACTGAGGATTGTTTCTGGAATCCTGTGGCCTGGGAACATGACATCAGTGGATTCTGGAACCCTGTGGCCTGGGAACATGAGAACGGTTTAATTCTGGAACCCTCTGACCTGGGAACATGTCTGAGGTTTGATGGTGGAAACCTGTGGCTTGGCAACATGACTGAGGTTTGTTTCTGGACACCTTTGTGCTGGGAACATGACTGTGTTTTGATTGTGGAATCATGGGTCCTGCAAACATGACAGAGGTTTGATTCTGGAACCAGGTGTCCTGGGAATATGACTGAGGTTTGATTCTGGAATTCTGTGGCCTGGGAACTTGACTGAGGTTTGATGGCAGAAACCTGTGGACTGGCAACATGACTGAGGTTTGATTGTAGAACCCTGTGCCCGGGAAACATGACTGTGGCCTGGTACTGGAAACCCATGGCCTAGGAATTTGACATTGGTTTGATTCTGGAACCCTGTGGCCTGGGAACATGACTGAGGTGTGATTCTGGAAAACTGTGGCCTGGGAATATGACTGAGGTTTGATTCTGGAAATCTGTGGCCTGGGAACTTGACTGAGGTTTGATGGTAGAAATCTGTGGACTGGCAACATGACTGAGGTTTGATTGTAGAACCCTGTGCCCTGGAAACATGACTGCGACCTGATACTTGAAACCCATGGCCTGGGAACTTGACATTGGTTTGATTCCGGAACCCTGTGGCCAGGAACAAGACTGAGGCGTGATTCTGGAATCCTGTGGCCTGGGAACATGACATCTGTTTAGATTGTGGAATACTGGGCCCTGGGAACCTGACTGAGGCTTGGTTCTGGAACCCTGTGGACTGGGAACATGACTGAGGTTTTATTCTGGAATCCTGTGGCCTGGGAACATGACATCAGTGGATTCTGGAACCCTGTGGCCTGGGAACATGAGAACGGTTTAATTCTGGAACCCTGTGGCCTGGGAACATGTCTGAGGTTTGATGGTGGAAACCTGTGGCTTGGCAACATGAATGAGGTTTGTTACTGGAACCCTCTTCCCTGGGAACATGACTGAGGTTTGATTCTGGACACCTTTGTCCTGGGAACATGACTGTGGTTTGATTGTGGAACCATGGGTCCTGCAAACATGACTGAGGTTTTATTCTGGAACCAGGTGTCCTGGGAATATGACTGAGGTTTGATTCTGGAAATCTGTGGCCTGGGAAATTGACTGAGGTTTGATGGCAGAAACCTGTGGACTGGCAACATGACAGAGGTTTGATTGTAGAAACCTGTTCCCTGGAAACATGACTGTGGCCTGGTACTGGAAACCCATGGCCTAGGAATTTGACATTGGCTTGATTCTGGAACCCTGTGGCCTGGGAACAGGATTGAGGCGTGATTCTGGAAACCTGTGGCCTGGGAACATGACATCTGTTTAGATTGTGGCATACTGTGCCCTGGGAACCGGACTGAAGGCTTGGTTCTGGAATCCTGTGGACTGGGAACAAGACTGAGGTTTGATTCTGGAACCATGTGGCCTGGGAATATGACTGATGTTAGATCGTGGAATCCTGTGGCCTGGGAACATGACATCGGTTTGGATTCTGGTACCCTGTTGCCTGGGAACATGAAATCGGTTTGATTGTGGAAACCTGTGGTCTGGGAATATGACTGAGGTTTGATGGTGGTACCCTCTGGCCTGGCAACATGACTGAGGTTTGATTCTGGATCCCTGTGGCCTGGGAACATGACTGAGGCGTGATTCTGGAATCCTGTGGCCTGGGAACATGACGTCTGTTTAGATTGTGGAATACTGTGCCCTGGGAATCTGACTGAGGCTTGGTTCTGGAACCCTGTGGACTGGGAACATGACTGAGGTTTTATTCTGGAATCCTGTGGCCTGGGAACATGACATCAGTGGATTCTTGAAACCTGTGGCCTAGGAACATGAGAACGGTTGGATTCTGGAACCCTGTGGCCTGGGAACATGTCTGAGGTTTGATCGTGGAAACCTGTGGCTTGGCAACATGACTGAGGTTTGTTACTGGAACCCTGTTGCCTGGGAACATGACTGAGGTTTGATTCTGGACACCTTTGTCCTGGGAACATGACTATGGTTTGATTGTGGAACCAGGGGTCCTGCAAACATGACTGAGGTTTGATTCTGGAACCATGTGTCCTGGGAATATGACTGAGGTTTGATTCTGGAAATCTGTGGCCTGGGAACTTGACTGAGGTTTGATGGCAGAAACCTGTGGACTGGCAACATGACTGAGGTTTGATTGTAGAACCCTGTGCCCTGGAAACATGACTGTGGCCTGGTACTGGAAACCCATGGCCTAGGAATTTGACATTGGTTTGATTCTGGAACCCTGTGACCTGGGAACATGACTGAGGTATGATTCTGGAAAACTGTGGCCGGGGACTTGACTGAGGTTTGATGGCAGAAATCTGTGGACTGGAAACATTACTGAGGTTTGATTGTAGAACCCTGTGCCCTGGAAACATGAGTGCGACGTGATACTTGAAACCCATGGCCTGGGAACTTGACATTGGTTTGATTCTGGAACCCTGTGCCCAGGAACAAGACTGAGGCGTGATTCTGGAATCCTGTGGCCTGGGAACATGACATCTGTTTAGATTGTGGAATACTGTGCCCTGGGAACCTGACTGAGGCTTGGTTCTGGAACCCTGTGGACTGGGAACATGACTGAGGTTTTACTCTGGAATCCTGTGGCCTGGGAACATGACATCAGTGGATTCTGGAACCCTGTGGCCTGGGAACATGAGAACGGTTGGATTCTGGAAACCTGTGGCCTGGGAACATGTCTGAGGTTTGATGGTGGAAACCTGTGGCTTGGCAACATGACTGAGGTTTGTTACTGGAACCCTGTTCCCTGGGAACATGACTGAGGTTTGATTCTGGACACCTTTGTCCTGGGAACATGACTGTGGTTTGATTGTGGAACCATGGGTCCTGCAAACATGACTGAGGTTTGATTCTGGAACCATGTGTCCTGGGAATATGACTGAGGTTTGATTCTGGAAATCTGTGGCCTGGGAACATGACTGAGGTTTGATTCTGGAACCCTGTAGCCTGCGAACATAACTGAGGATTGTTTCTGGAATCCTGTGGCCTGGGAACATGACATCAGTGGATTCTGGAACCCTGTGGCCTGGGAACATGAGAACGGTTTAATTCTGGAACCCTCTGACCTGGGAACATGTCTGAGGTTTGATGGTGGAAACCTGTGGCTTGGCAACATGACTGAGGTTTGTTTCTGGACACCTTTGTGCTGGGAACATGACTGTGTTTTGATTGTGGAATCATGGGTCCTGCAAACATGACAGAGGTTTGATTCTGGAACCAGGTGTCCTGGGAATATGACTGAGGTTTGATTCTGGAATTCTGTGGCCTGGGAACTTGACTGAGGTTTGATGGCAGAAACCTGTGGACTGGCAACATGACTGAGGTTTGATTGTAGAACCCTGTGCCCGGGAAACATGACTGTGGCCTGGTACTGGAAACCCATGGCCTAGGAATTTGACATTGGTTTGATTCTGGAACCCTGTGGCCTGGGAACATGACTGAGGCGTGATTCTGGAAAACTGTGGCCTGGGAATATGACTGAGGTTTGATTCTGGAAATCTGTGGCCTGGGAACTTGACTGAGGTTTGATGGTAGAAATCTGTGGACTGGCAACATGACTGAGGTTTGATTGTAGAACCCTGTGCCCTGGAAACATGAATGCGACCTGATACTTGAAACCCATGGCCTGGGAACTTGACATTGGTTTGATTCCGGAACCCTGTGGCCAGGAACAAGACTGAGGCGTGATTCTGGAATCCTGTGGCCTGGGAACATGACATCTGTTTAGATTGTGGAATACTGGGCCCTGGGAACCTGACTGAGGCTTGGTTCTGGAACCCTGTGGACTGGGAACATGACTGAGGTTTTATTCTGGAATCCTGTGGCCTGGGAACATGACATCAGTGGATTCTGGAACCCTGTGGCCTGGGAACATGAGAACGGTTGGATTCTGGAACCCTGTGTCCTGGGAACATGTCTGAGGTTTGATGGTGGAAACCTGTGGCTTGGCAACATGAATGAGGTTTGTTACTGGAACCCTGTTCCCTGGGAACATGACTGAGGTTTGATTCTGGACACCTTTGTCCTGGGAACATGACTGTGGTTTGATTGTGGAACCATGGGTCCTGCAAACATGACTGAGGTTTTATTCTGGAACCAGGTGTCCTGGGAATATGACTGAGGTTTGATTCTGGAAATCTGTGGCCTGGGAAATTGACTGAGGTTTGATGGCAGAAACCTGTGGACTGGCAACATGACAGAGGTTTGATTGTAGAAACCTGTGCCCTGGAAACATGACTGTGGCCTGGTACTGGAAACCCATGGCCTAGGAATTTGACATTGGCTTGATTCTGGAACCCTGTGGCCTGGGAACATGATTTAGGCCTGATTCTGGAAACCTGTGGCCTGGGAACATGACATCTGTTTAGATTGTGGCATACTGTGCCCTGGGAACCGGACTGAAGGCTTGGTTCTGGAATCCTGTGGACTGGGAACAAGACTGAGGTTTGATTCTGGAACCATGTGGCCTGGGAATATGACTGATGTTAGATCTTGGAATCCTGTGGCCTGGGAACATGACATCGGTTTGGATTCTGGTACCCTGTTGCCTGGGAACATGAAATCGGTTTGATTGTGGAAACCTGTGGTCTGGGAATATGACTGAGGTTTGATGGTGGTACCCTCTGGCCTGGCAACATGACTGAGGTTTGATTCTGGATCCCTGTGGCCTGGGAACATGACTGAGGCGTGATTCTGGAATCCTGTGGCCTGGGAACATGACGTCTGTTTAGATTGTGGAATACTGTGCCCTGGGAATCTGACTGAGGCTTGGTTCTGGAACCCTGTGGACTGGGAACATGACTGAGGTTTGAATCTGGAATCCTGTAGCCTGCGAACATAACTGAGGATTGTTTCTGGAACCCTGTGGCCTGGGAACATGACATCAGTGGATTCTGGAACCCTGTGGCCTGGGAACATGAGAACGGTATAATTCTGGAACCCTGTGACCTGGGAACATGTCTGAGGTTTGATGGTGGAAACCTGTGGCTTGGCAACATGACTGAGGTTTGTTTCTGTAACCCTGTTCTCTGCGAACATGACTGAGGTTTGATTCTGGACACCTTTGTGCTGGGAACATGACTGTGTTTTGATTGTGGAATCATGGGTCCTGCAAACATGACTGAGGTTTGATTCTGGAACCATGTGTCCTGGGAATATGACTGAGGTTTGATTCTGGAAATCTGTGGCCTGGGAACTTGACTGAGGTTTGATGGCAGAAACCTGTGGACTGGCAACATGACTGAGGTTTGATTGTAGAACCCTGTGCCCTGGAAACATGACTGTGGCCTGGTACTGGAAACCCATGGCCTAGGAATTTGACATTGGTTTGATTCTGGAACCCTGTGACCTGGGAACATGACTGAGGTATGATTCTGGAAAACTGTGGCCGGGGACTTGACTGAGGTTTGATGGCAGAAATCTGTGGACTGGAAACATTACTGAGGTTTGATTGTAGAACCCTGTGCCCTGGAAACATGAGTGCGACGTGATACTTGAAACCCATGGCCTGGGAACTTGACATTGGTTTGATTCTGGAACCCTGTGGCCAGGAACAAGACTGAGGCATGATTCTGGAATCCTGTGGCCTGGGAACATGACATCTGTTTAGATTGTGGAATACTGTGCCCTGGGAACCTGACTGAGGCTTGGTTCTGGAACCCTGTGGACTGGGAACATGACTGAGGTTTTATTCTGGAATCCTGTGGCCTGGGAACATGACATCAGTGGATTCTGGAACCCTGTGGCCTGGGAACATGAGAACGGTTGGATTCTGGAAACCTGTGTCCTGGGAACATGTCTGAGGTTTGATGGTGGAAACCTGTGGCTTGGCAACATGACTGAGGTTTGTTACTGGAACCCTGTTCCCTGGGAACATGACTGAGGTTTGATTCTGGACACCTTTGTCCTGGGAACATGACTGTGGTTTGATTGTGGAACCATGGGTCCTGCAAACATGACTGAGGTTTGATTCTGGAACCATGTGTCCTGGGAATATGACTGAGGTTTGATTCTGGAAATCTGTGGCCTGGGAACATGACTGAGGTTTGATTCTGGAACCCTGTAGCCTGCGAATATAACTGAGGATTGTTTCTGGAATCCTGTGGCCTGGGAACATGACATCAGTGGATTCTGGAACCCTGTGGCCTGGGAACATGAGAACGGTTTAATTCTGGAACCCTCTGACCTGGGAACATGTCTGAGGTTTGATGGTGGAAACCTGTGGCTTGGCAACATGACTGAGGTTTGTTTCTGGACACCTTTGTGCTGGGAACATGACTGTGTTTTGATTGTGGAATCATGGGTCCTGCAAACATGACAGAGGTTTGATTCTGGAACCAGGTGTCCTGGGAATATGACTGAGGTTTGATTCTGGAATTCTGTGGCCTGGGAACTTGACTGAGGTTTGATGGCAGAAACCTGTGGACTGGCAACATGACTGAGGTTTGATTGTAGAACCCTGTGCCCTGGAAACATGACTGTGGCCTGGTACTGGAAACCCATGGCCTAGGAATTTGACATTGGTTTGATTCTGGAACCCTGTGACCTGGGAACATGACTGAGGTATGATTCTGGAAAACTGTGGCCGGGGACTTGACTGAGGTTTGATGGCAGAAATCTGTGGACTGGAAACATTACTGAGGTTTGATTGTAGAACCCTGTGCCCTGGAAACATGAGTGCGACGTGATACTTGAAACCCATGGCCTGGGAACTTGACATTGGTTTGATTCTGGAACCCTGTGCCCAGGAACAAGACTGAGGCGTGATTCTGGAATCCTGTGGCCTGGGAACATGACATCTGTTTAGATTGTGGAATACTGTGCCCTGGGAACCTGACTGAGGCTTGGTTCTGGAACCCTGTGGACTGGGAACATGACTGAGGTTTTACTCTGGAATCCTGTGGCCTGGGAACATGACATCAGTGGATTCTGGAACCCTGTGGCCTGGGAACATGAGAACGGTTGGATTCTGGAAACCTGTGGCCTGGGAACATGTCTGAGGTTTGATGGTGGAAACCTGTGGCTTGGCAACATGACTGAGGTTTGTTACTGGAACCCTGTTCCCTGGGAACATGACTGAGGTTTGATTCTGGACACCTTTGTCCTGGGAACATGACTGTGGTTTGATTGTGGAACCATGGGTCCTGCAAACATGACTGAGGTTTGATTCTGGAACCATGTGTCCTGGGAATATGACTGAGGTTTGATTCTGGAAATCTGTGGCCTGGGAACATGACTGAGGTTTGATTCTGGAACCCTGTAGCCTGCGAACATAACTGAGGATTGTTTCTGGAATCCTGTGGCCTGGGAACATGACATCAGTGGATTCTGGAACCCTGTGGCCTGGGAACATGAGAACGGTTTAATTCTGGAACCCTCTGACCTGGGAACATGTCTGAGGTTTGATGGTGGAAACCTGTGGCTTGGCAACATGACTGAGGTTTGTTTCTGGACACCTTTGTGCTGGGAACATGACTGTGTTTTGATTGTGGAATCATGGGTCCTGCAAACATGACAGAGGTTTGATTCTGGAACCAGGTGTCCTGGGAATATGACTGAGGTTTGATTCTGGAATTCTGTGGCCTGGGAACTTGACTGAGGTTTGATGGCAGAAACCTGTGGACTGGCAACATGACTGAGGTTTGATTGTAGAACCCTGTGCCCGGGAAACATGACTGTGGCCTGGTACTGGAAACCCATGGCCTAGGAATTTGACATTGGTTTGATTCTGGAACCCTGTGGCCTGGGAACATGACTGAGGCGTGATTCTGGAAAACTGTGGCCTGGGAATATGACTGAGGTTTGATTCTGGAAATCTGTGGCCTGGGAACTTGACTGAGGTTTGATGGTAGAAATCTGTGGACTGGCAACATGACTGAGGTTTGATTGTAGAACCCTGTGCCCTGGAAACATGAATGCGACCTGATACTTGAAACCCATGGCCTGGGAACTTGACATTGGTTTGATTCCGGAACCCTGTGGCCAGGAACAAGACTGAGGCGTGATTCTGGAATCCTGTGGCCTGGGAACATGACATCTGTTTAGATTGTGGAATACTGGGCCCTGGGAACCTGACTGAGGCTTGGTTCTGGAACCCTGTGGACTGGGAACATGACTGAGGTTTTATTCTGGAATCCTGTGGCCTGGGAACATGACATCAGTGGATTCTGGAACCCTGTGGCCTGGGAACATGAGAACGGTTGGATTCTGGAACCCTGTGTCCTGGGAACATGTCTGAGGTTTGATGGTGGAAACCTGTGGCTTGGCAACATGAATGAGGTTTGTTACTGGAACCCTGTTCCCTGGGAACATGACTGAGGTTTGATTCTGGACACCTTTGTCCTGGGAACATGACTGTGGTTTGATTGTGGAACCATGGGTCCTGCAAACATGACTGAGGTTTTATTCTGGAACCAGGTGTCCTGGGAATATGACTGAGGTTTGATTCTGGAAATCTGTGGCCTGGGAAATTGACTGAGGTTTGATGGCAGAAACCTGTGGACTGGCAACATGACAGAGGTTTGATTGTAGAAACCTGTGCCCTGGAAACATGACTGTGGCCTGGTACTGGAAACCCATGGCCTAGGAATTTGACATTGGCTTGATTCTGGAACCCTGTGGCCTGGGAACATGATTTAGGCCTGATTCTGGAAACCTGTGGCCTGGGAACATGACATCTGTTTAGATTGTGGCATACTGTGCCCTGGGAACCGGACTGAAGGCTTGGTTCTGGAATCCTGTGGACTGGGAACAAGACTGAGGTTTGATTCTGGAACCATGTGGCCTGGGAATATGACTGATGTTAGATCGTGGAATCCTGTGGCCTGGGAACATGACATCGGTTTGGATTCTGGTACCCTGTTGCCTGGGAACATGAAATCGGTTTGATTGTGGAAACCTGTGGTCTGGGAATATGACTGAGGTTTGATGGTGGTACCCTCTGGCCTGGCAACATGACTGAGGTTTGATTCTGGATCCCTGTGGCCTGGGAACATGACTGAGGCGTGATTCTGGAATCCTGTGGCCTGGGAACATGACGTCTGTTTAGATTGTGGAATACTGTGCCCTGGGAATCTGACTGAGGCTTGGTTCTGGAACCCTGTGGACTGGGAACATGACTGAGGTTTGAATCTGGAATCCTGTAGCCTGCGAACATAACTGAGGATTGTTTCTGGAACCCTGTGGCCTGGGAACATGACATCAGTGGATTCTGGAACCCTGTGGCCTGGGAACATGAGAACGGTATAATTCTGGAACCCTGTGACCTGGGAACATGTCTGAGGTTTGATGGTGGAAACCTGTGGCTTGGCAACATGACTGAGGTTTGTTTCTGTAACCCTGTTCTCTGCGAACATGACTGAGGTTTGATTCTGGACACCTTTGTGCTGGGAACATGACTGTGTTTTGATTGTGGAATCATGGGTCCTGCAAACATGACTGAGGTTTGATTCTGGAACCATGTGTCCTGGGAATATGACTGAGGTTTGATTCTGGAAATCTGTGGCCTGGGAACTTGACTGAGGTTTGATGGCAGAAACCTGTGGACTGGCAACATGACTGAGGTTTGATTGTAGAACCCTGTGCCCTGGAAACATGACTGTGGCCTGGTACTGGAAACCCATGGCCTAGGAATTTGACATTGGTTTGATTCTGGAACCCTGTGACCTGGGAACATGACTGAGGTATGATTCTGGAAAACTGTGGCCGGGGACTTGACTGAGGTTTGATGGCAGAAATCTGTGGACTGGAAACATTACTGAGGTTTGATTGTAGAACCCTGTGCCCTGGAAACATGAGTGCGACGTGATACTTGAAACCCATGGCCTGGGAACTTGACATTGGTTTGATTCTGGAACCCGGTGGCCAGGAACAAGACTGAGGCATGATTCTGGAATCCTGTGGCCTGGGAACATGACATCTGTTTAGATTGTGGAATACTGTGCCCTGGGAACCTGACTGAGGCTTGGTTCTGGAACCCTGTGGACTGGGAACATGACTGAGGTTTTATTCTGGAATCCTGTGGCCTGGGAACATGACATCAGTGGATTCTGGAACCCTGTGGCCTGGGAACATGAGAACGGTTGGATTCTGGAAACCTGTGTCCTGGGAACATGTCTGAGGTTTGATGGTGGAAACCTGTGGCTTGGCAACATGACTGAGGTTTGTTACTGGAACCCTGTTCCCTGGGAACATGACTGAGGTTTGATTCTGGACACCTTTGTCCTGGGAACATGACTGTGGTTTGATTGTGGAACCATGGGTCCTGCAAACATGACTGAGGTTTGATTCTGGAACCATGTGTCCTGGGAATATGACTGAGGTTTGATTCTGGAAATCTGTGGCCTGGGAACATGACTGAGGTTTGATTCTGGAACCCTGTAGCCTGCGAATATAACTGAGGATTGTTTCTGGAATCCTGTGGCCTGGGAACATGACATCAGTGGATTCTGGAACCCTGTGGCCTGGGAACATGAGAACGGTTTAATTCTGGAACCCTCTGACCTGGGAACATGTCTGAGGTTTGATGGTGGAAACCTGTGGCTTGGCAACATGACTGAGGTTTGTTTCTGGACACCTTTGTGCTGGGAACATGACTGTGTTTTGATTGTGGAATCATGGGTCCTGCAAACATGACAGAGGTTTGATTCTGGAACCAGGTGTCCTGGGAATATGACTGAGGTTTGATTCTGGAATTCTGTGGCCTGGGAACTTGACTGAGGTTTGATGGCAGAAACCTGTGGACTGGCAACATGACTGAGGTTTGATTGTAGAACCCTGTGCCCGGGAAACATGACTGTGGCCTGGTACTGGAAACCCATGGCCTAGGAATTTGACATTGGTTTGATTCTGGAACCCTGTGGCCTGGGAACATGACTGAGGTGTGATTCTGGAAAACTGTGGCCTGGGAATATGACTGAGGTTTGATTCTGGAAATCTGTGGCCTGGGAACTTGACTGAGGTTTGATGGTAGAAATCTGTGGACTGGCAACATGACTGAGGTTTGATTGTAGAACCCTGTGCCCTGGAAACATGACTGCGACCTGATACTTGAAACCCATGGCCTGGGAACTTGACATTGGTTTGATTCCGGAACCCTGTGGCCAGGAACAAGACTGAGGCGTGATTCTGGAATCCTGTGGCCTGGGAACATGACATCTGTTTAGATTGTGGAATACTGGGCCCTGGGAACCTGACTGAGGCTTGGTTCTGGAACCCTGTGGACTGGGAACATGACTGAGGTTTTATTCTGGAATCCTGTGTCCTGGGAACATGACATCAGTGGATTCTGGAACCCTGTGGCCTGGGAACATGAGAACGGTTTAATTCTGGAACCCTGTGGCCTGGGAACATGTCTGAGGTTTGATGGTGGAAACCTGTGGCTTGGCAACATGAATGAGGTTTGTTACTGGAACCCTCTTCCCTGGGAACATGACTGAGGTTTGATTCTGGACACCTTTGTCCTGGGAACATGACTGTGGTTTGATTGTGGAACCATGGGTCCTGCAAACATGACTGAGGTTTGATTCTGGAACCAGGTGTCCTGGGAATATGACTGAGGTTTGATTCTGGAAATCTGTGGCCTGGGAAATTGACTGAGGTTTGATGGCAGAAACCTGTGGACTGGCAACATGACAGAGGTTTGATTGTAGAAACCTGTGCCCTGGAAACATGACTGTGGCCTGGTACTGGAAACCCATGGCCTAGGAATTTGACATTGTCTTGATTCTGGAACCCTGTTGCCTGGGAACAGGATTGAGGCGTGATTCTGGAAACCTGTGGCCTGGGAACATGACATCTGTTTAGATTGTGGCATACTGTGCCCTGGGAACCGGACTGAAGGCTTGGTTCTGGAATCCTGTGGACTGGGAACAAGACTGAGGTTTGATTCTGGAACCATGTGGCCTGGGAATATGACTGATGTTAGATCGTGGAATCCTGTGGCCTGGGAACATGACATCGGTTTGGATTCTGGTACCCTGTTGCCTGGGAACATGAAATCGGTTTGATTGTGGAAACCTGTGGTCTGGGAATATGACTGAGGTTTGATGGTGGTACCGTCTGGCCTGGCAACATGACTGAGGTTTGATTCTGGATCCCTGTGGCCTGGGAACATGACTGAGGCGTGATTCTGGAATCCTGTGGCCTGGGAACATGACGTCTGTTTAGATTGTGGAATACTGTGCCCTGGGAATCTGACTGAGGCTTGGTTCTGGAACCCTGTGGACTGGGAAAATGACTGAGATTTTATTCTGGAATCCTGTGGCCTGGAAACATGACATCAGTGGATTCTTGAACCCTGTGGCCTGGGAACATGAGAACAGTTGGATTCTGGAACCCTGTGGCCTGGGAACATGTCTGAGGTTTGATGGTGGAAACCTGTGGCTTGGCAACATGACTGAGGTTTGTTACTGGAACCCTGTTGCCTGGGAACATGACTGAGGTTTGATTCTGGACACCTTTGTGCTGGGAACATGACTGTGTTTTGATTGTGGAACCATGGGTCCTGCAAACATGACTGAGGTTTTATTCTGGAACCATGTGTCCTGGGAATATGACTGAGGTTTGATTCTGGAAATCTGTGGCCTGGGAACTTGACTGAGGTTTGATGGCAGAAACCTGTGGACTGGCAACATGACTGAGGTTTGATTGTAGAACCCTGTGCCCTGGAAACATGACTCTTGCCTGGTACTGGAAACCCATGGCCTGGGAATTTGACATTGGTTTGATTCTGGAACCCTGTGGCCTGGGAACATGATTGAGGCGTGATTCTGGAAACCTGTGGCCTGGGAACATGACATCAGTTTAGATTGTGGCATACTGTGCCCTGGGAACCGGACTGAAGGCTTGGTTCTGGAATCCTGTGGACTGGGAACAAGACTGAGGTTTGATTCTGGAACCATGTGGCCTGGGAATATGACTGATGTTAGATCGTGGAATACTGTGGCCTGGGAACATGACATCGGTTTGGATTCTGGTACCCTGTTGCCTGGGAACATGAAATCGGTTTGATTGTGGAAACCTGTGGTCTGGGAATATGACTGAGGTTTGATGGTGGTACCCTCTGGCCTGGCAACATGACTGAGGTTTGATTCTGGATCCCTGTGGACTGGGAACATGACTGAGGCGTGATTCTGGAATCCTGTGGCCTGGGAACATGACGTCTGTTTAGATTGTGGAATACTGTGCCCTGGGAATCTGACTGAGGCTTGGTTCTGGAACCCTGTGGACTGGGAACATGACTGAGGTTTGAATCTGGAATCCTGTAGCCTGCGAACATAACTGAGGATTGTTTCTGGAACCCTGTGGCCTGGGAACATGACATCAGTGGATTCTGGAACCCTGTGGCCTGGGAACATGAGAACGGTTTAATTCTGGAACCCTGTGACCTGGGAACATGTCTGAGGTTTGATGGTGGAAACCTGTGGCTTGGCAACATGACTGAGGTTTGTTTCTGTAACCCTGTTCTCTGCGAACATGACTGAGGTTTGATTCTGGACACCTTTGTGCTGGAACATGACTGTGTTTTGATTGTGGAATCATGGGTCCTGCAAACATGACTGAGGTTTGATTCTGGAACCATGTGTCCTGGGAATATGACTGAGGTTTGATTCTGGAAATCTGTGGCCTGGGAACTTGACTGAGGTTTGATGGCAGAAACCTGTGGACTGGCAACATGACTGAGGTTTGATTGTAGAACCCTGTGCCCTGGAAACATGACTGTGGCCTGGTACTGGAAACCCATGGCCTAGGAATTTGACATTGGTTTGATTCTGGAACCCTGTGACCTGGGAACATGACTGAGGTATGATTCTGGAAAACTGTGGCCGGGGACTTGACTGAGGTTTGATGGCAGAAATCTGTGGACTGGAAACATTACTGAGGTTTGATTGTAGAACCCTGTGCCCTGGAAACATGAGTGCGACGTGATACTTGAAACCCATGGCCTGGGAACTTGACATTGGATTGATTCTGGAACCCTGTGCCCAGGAACAAGACTGAGGCGTGATTCTGGAATCCTGTGGCCTGGGAACATGACATCTGTTTAGATTGTGGAATACTGTGCCCTGGGAACCTGACTGAGGCTTGGTTCTGGAACCCTGTGGACTGGGAACATGACTGAGGTTTTACTCTGGAATCCTGTGGCCTGGGAACATGACATCAGTGGATTCTGGAACCCTGTGGCCTGGGAACATGAGAACGGTTGGATTCTGGAAACCTGTGGCCTGGGAACATGTCTGAGGTTTGATGGTGGAAACCTGTGGCTTGGCAACATGACTGAGGTTTGTTACTGGAACCCTGTTCCCTGGGAACATGACTGAGGTTTGATTCTGGACACCTTTGTCCTGGGAACATGACTGTGGTTTGATTGTGGAACCATGGGTCCTGCAAACATGACTGAGGTTTGATTCTGGAACCATGTGTCCTGGGAATATGACTGAGGTTTGATTCTGGAAATCTGTGGCCTGGGAACATGACTGAGGTTTGATTCTGGAACCCTGTAGCCTGCGAACATAACTGAGGATTGTTTCTGGAATCCTGTGGCCTGGGAACATGACATCAGTGGATTCTGGAACCCTGTGGCCTGGGAACATGAGAACGGTTTAATTCTGGAACCCTCTGACCTGGGAACATGTCTGAGGTTTGATGGTGGAAACCTGTGGCTTGGCAACATGACTGAGGTTTGTTTCTGGACACCTTTGTGCTGGGAACATGACTGTGTTTTGATTGTGGAATCATGGGTCCTGCAAACATGACAGAGGTTTGATTCTGGAACCAGGTGTCCTGGGAATATGACTGAGGTTTGATTCTGGAATTCTGTGGCCTGGGAACTTGACTGAGGTTTGATGGCAGAAACCTGTGGACTGGCAACATGACTGAGGTTTGATTGTAGAACCCTGTGCCCGGGAAACATGACTGTGGGCTGGTACTGGAAACCCATGGCCTAGGAATTTGACATTGGTTTGATTCTGGAACCCTGTGGCCTGGGAACATGACTGAGGCGTGATTCTGGAAAACTGTGGCCTGGGAATATGACTGAGGTTTGATTCTGGAAATCTGTGGCCTGGGAACTTGACTGAGGTTTGATGGTAGAAATCTGTGGACTGGCAACATGACTGAGGTTTGATTGTAGAACCCTGTGCCCTGGAAACATGAATGCGACCTGATACTTGAAACCCATGGCCTGGGAACTTGACATTGGTTTGATTCCGGAACCCTGTGGCCAGGAACAAGACTGAGGCGTGATTCTGGAATCCTGTGGCCTGGGAACATGACATCTGTTTAGATTGTGGAATACTGGGCCCTGGGAACCTGACTGAGGCTTGGTTCTGGAACCCTGTGGACTGGGAACATGACTGAGGTTTTATTCTGGAATCCTGTGGCCTGGGAACATGACATCAGTGGATTCTGGAACCCTGTGGCCTGGGAACATGAGAACGGTTGGATTCTGGAACCCTGTGTCCTGGGAACATGTCTGAGGTTTGATGGTGGAAACCTGTGGCTTGGCAACATGAATGAGGTTTGTTACTGGAACCCTCTTCCCTGGGAACATGACTGAGGTTTGATTCTGGACACCTTTGTCCTGGGAACATGACTGTGGTTTGATTGTGGAACCATGGGTCCTGCAAACATGACTGAGGTTTTATTCTGGAACCAGGTGTCCTGGGAATATGACTGAGGTTTGATTCTGGAAATCTGTGGCCTGGGAAATTGACTGAGGTTTGATGGCAGAAACCTGTGGACTGGCAACATGACAGAGGTTTGATTGTAGAAACCTGTGCCCTGGAAACATGACTGTGGCCTGGTACTGGAAACCCATGGCCTAGGAATTTGACATTGGCTTGATTCTGGAACCCTGTGGCCTGGGAACATGATTTAGGCCTGATTCTGGAAACCTGTGGCCTGGGAACATGACATCTGTTTAGATTGTGGCATACTGTGCCCTGGGAACCGGACTGAAGGCTTGGTTCTGGAATCCTGTGGACTGGGAACAAGACTGAGGTTTGATTCTGGAACCATGTGGCCTGGGAATATGACTGATGTTAGATCGTGGAATCCTGTGGCCTGGGAACATGACATCGGTTTGGATTCTGGTACCCTGTTGCCTGGGAACATGAAATCGGTTTGATTGTGGAAACCTGTGGTCTGGGAATATGACTGAGGTTTGATGGTGGTACCCTCTGGCCTGGCAACATGACTGAGGTTTGATTCTGGATCCCTGTGGCCTGGGAACATGACTGAGGCGTGATTCTGGAATCCTGTGGCCTGGGAACATGACGTCTGTTTAGATTGTGGAATACTGTGCCCTGGGAATCTGACTGAGGCTTGGTTCTGGAACCCTGTGGACTGGGAACATGACTGAGGTTTGAATCTGGAATCCTGTAGCCTGCGAACATAACTGAGGATTGTTTCTGGAACCCTGTGGCCTGGGAACATGACATCAGTGGATTCTGGAACCCTGTGGCCTGGGAACATGAGAACGGTATAATTCTGGAACCCTGTGACCTGGGAACATGTCTGAGGTTTGATGGTGGAAACCTGTGGCTTGGCAACATGACTGAGGTTTGTTTCTGTAACCCTGTTCTCTGCGAACATGACTGAGGTTTGATTCTGGACACCTTTGTGCTGGGAACATGACTGTGTTTTGATTGTGGAATCATGGGTCCTGCAAACATGACTGAGGTTTGATTCTGGAACCATGTGTCCTGGGAATATGACTGAGGTTTGATTCTGGAAATCTGTGGCCTGGGAACTTGACTGAGGTTTGATGGCAGAAACCTGTGGACTGGCAACATGACTGAGGTTTGATTGTAGAACCCTGTGCCCTGGAAACATGACTGTGGGCTGGTACTGGAAACCCATGGCCTAGGAATTTGACATTGGTTTGATTCTGGAACCCTGTGACCTGGGAACATGACTGAGGTATGATTCTGGAAAACTGTGGCCGGGGACTTGACTGAGGTTTGATGGCAGAAATCTGTGGACTGGAAACATTACTGAGGTTTGATTGTAGAACCCTGTGCCCTGGAAACATGAGTGCGACGTGATACTTGAAACCCATGGCCTGGGAACTTGACATTGGTTTGATTCCGGAACCCTGTGGCCAGGAACAAGACTGAGGCGTGATTCTGGAATCCTGTGGCCTGGGAACATGACATCTGTTTAGATTGTGGAATACTGTGCCCTGGGAACCTGACTGAGGCTTGGTTCTGGAACCCTGTGGACTGGGAACATGACTGAGGTTTTATTCTGGAATCCTGTGGCCTGGGAACATGACATCAGTGGATTCTGGAACCCTGTAGCCTGGGAACATGAGAACGGTTGGATTCTGGAAACCTGTGGCCTGGGAACATGTCTGAGGTTTGATGGTGGAAACCTGTGGCTTGGCAACATGACTGAGGTTTGTTACTGGAACCCTGTTCCCTGGGAACATGACTGAGGTTTGATTCTGGACACCTTTGTCCTGGGAACATGACTGTGGTTTGATTGTGGAACCATGGGTCCTGCAAACATGACTGAGGTTTGATTCTGGAACCATGTGTCCTGGGAATATGACTGAGGTTTGATTCTGGAAATCTGTGGCCTGGGAACATGACTGAGGTTTGATTCTGGAACCCTGTAGCCTGCGAACATAACTGAGGATTGTTTCTGGAATCCTGTGGCCTGGGAACATGACATCAGTGGATTCTGGAACCCTGTGGCCTGGGAACATGAGAACGGTTTAATTCTGGAACCCTCTGACCTGGGAACATGTCTGAGGTTTGATGGTGGAAACCTGTGGCTTGGCAACATGACTGAGGATTGTTTCTGGACACCTTTGTGCTGGGAACATGACTGTGTTTTGATTGTGGAATCATGGGTCCTGCAAACATGACAGAGGTTTGATTCTGGAACCAGGTGTCCTGGGAATATGACTGAGGTTTGATTCTGGAATTTTGTGGCCTGGGAACTTGACTGAGGTTTGATGGCAGAAACCTGTGGACTGGCAACATGACTGAGGTTTGATTGTAGAACCCTGTGCCCGGGAAACATGACTGTGGCCTGGTACTGGAAACCCATGGCCTAGGAATTTGACATTGGTTTGATTCTGGAACCCTGTGGCCTGGGAACATGACTGAGGTGTGATTCTGGAAAACTGTGGCCTGGGAATATGACTGAGGTTTGATTCTGGAAATCTGTGGCCTGGGAACTTGACTGAGGTTTGATGGTAGAAATCTGTGGACTGGCAACATGACTGAGGTTTGATTGTAGAACCCTGTGCCCTGGAAACATGACTGCGACCTGATACTTGAAACCCATGGCCTGGGAACTTGACATTGGTTTGATTCCGGAACCCTGTGGCCAGGAACAAGACTGAGGCGTGATTCTGGAATCCTGTGGCCTGGGAACATGACATCTGTTTAGATTGTGGAATACTGGGCCCTGGGAACCTGACTGAGGCTTGGTTCTGGAACCCTGTGGACTGGGAACATGACTGAGGTTTTATTCTGGAATCCTGTGGCCTGGGAACATGACATCAGTGGATTCTGGAACCCTGTGGCCTGGGAACATGTCTGAGGTTTGATGGTGGAAACCTGTGGCTTGGCAACATGAATGAGGTTTGTTACTGGAACCCTCTTCCCTGGGAACATGACTGAGGTTTGATTCTGGACACCTTTGTCCTGGGAACATGACTGTGGTTTGATTGTGGAACCATGGGTCCTGCAAACATGACTGAGGTTTTATTCTGGAACCAGGTGTCCTGGGAATATGACTGAGGTTTGATTCTGGAAATCTGTGGCCTGGGAAATTGACTGAGGTTTGATGGCAGAAACCTGTGGACTGGGAACATGACAGAGGTTTGATTGTAGAAACCTGTTCCCTGGAAACATGACTGTGGCCTGGTACTGGAAACCCATGGCCTAGGAATTTGACATTGGCTTGATTCTGGAACCCTGTGGCCTGGGAACAGGATTGAGGCGTGATTCTGGAAACCTGTGGCCTGGGAACATGACATCTGTTTAGATTGTGGCATACTGTGCCCTGGGAACCGGACTGAAGGCTTGGTTCTGGAATCCTGTGGACTGGGAACAAGACTGAGGTTTGATTCTGGAACCATGTGGCCTGGGAATATGACTGATGTTAGATCGTGGAATCCTGTGGCCTGGGAACATGACATCGGTTTGGATTCTGGTACCCTGTTGCCTGGGAACATGAAATCGGTTTGATTGTGGAAACCTGTGGTCTGGGAATATGACTGAGGTTTGATGGTGGTACCGTCTGGCCTGGCAACATGACTGAGGTTTGATTCTGGATCCCTGTGGCCTGGGAACATGACTGAGGCGTGATTCTGGAATCCTGTGGCCTGGGAACATGACGTCTGTTTAGATTGTGGAATACTGTGCCCTGGGAATCTGACTGAGGCTTGGTTCCGGAACCCTGTGGACTGGGAAAATGACTGAGATTTTATTCTGGAATCCTGTGGCCTGGAAACATGACATCAGTGGATTCTTGAACCCTGTGGCCTGGGAACATGAGAACAGTTGGATTCTGGAACCCTGTGGCCTGGGAACATGTCTGAGGTTTGATGGTGGAAACCTGTGGCTTGGCAACATGAATGAGGTTTGTTACTGGAACCCTGTTCCCTGGGAATATGACTGAGGTTTGATTCTGGACACCTTTGTCCTGGGAACATGACTGTGGTTTGATTGTGGAACCATGGGTCCTGCAAACATGACTGAGGTTTGATTCTGGAAATCTGTGGCCTGGGAACTTGACTGAGGTTTGATGGCAGAAACCTGTGGACTGGCAACATGACTGAGGTTTGATTGTAGAACCCTGTGCCCTGGAAACATGACTGTGGCCTGGTACTGGAAACCCATGGCCTAAGAATTTGACATTGGTTTGATTCTGGAACCCTGTGGCCTTGGAACATGACTGAGGCGTGATTCTGGAAAACTGTGGCCTGGGAATATGACTGAGGTTTCTTTCTGGAAATCTGTGGCCTGGGAACTTGACTGAGGTTTGATGGCAGAAACCTGTGGACTGGCAACATGACTGAGGTTTGATTGTAGAACCCTGTGCCCTGGAAACATGACTGTGGGCTGGTACTGGAAACCCATGGCCTAGGAATTTGACATTGGTTTGATTCTGGAACCCTGTGACCTGGGAACATGACTGAGGTATGATTCTGGAAAACTGTGGCCGGGAACTTGACTGAGGTTTGATGGCAGAAATCTGTGGACTGGAAACATTACTGAGGTTTGATTGTAGAACCCTGTGCCCTGGAAACATGAGTGCGACGTGATACTTGAAACCCATGGCCTGGGAACTTGACATTGGTTTGATTCTGGAACCCTGTGGCCAGGAACAAGACTGAGGCGTGATTCTGGAATCCTGTGGCCTGGGAACATGACATCTGTTTAGATTGTGGAATACTGGGCCCTGGGAACCTGACTGAGGCTTGGTTCTGGAACCCTGTGGACTGGGAACATGACTGAGGTTTTATTCTGGAATCCTGTGGCCTGGGAACATGACATCAGTGGATTCTGGAACCCTGTGGCTTGGGAACATGAGAACGGTTGGATTCTGGAACCCTGTGGCCTGGGAACATGTCTGAGGTTTGATGGTGGAAACCTGTGGCTTGGCAACATGACTGAGGTTTGTTACTGGAACCCTGTTCCCTGGGAACATGACTGAGGTTTGATTCTGGACACCTTTGTCCTGGGAACATGACTGTGGTTTGATTGTGGAACCATGGGTCCTGCAAACATGACTGAGGTTTTATTCTGGAACCAGGTGTCCTGGGAATATGACTGAGGTTTGATTCTGGAAATCTGTGGCCTGGGAACATGACTGAGGTTTGATTCTGGAACCCTGTAGCCTGCGAACATAACTGAGGATTGTTTCTGGAATCCTGTGGCCTGGGAACATGACATCAGTGGATTCTGGAACCCTGTGGCCTGGGAACATGAGAACGGTTTAATTCTGGAACCCTCTGACCTGGGAACATGTCTGAGGTTTGATGTTGGAAACCTGTGGCTTGGCAACATGACTGAGGTTTGTTTCTGGAAACCTTTGTGCTGGGAACATGACTGTGTTTTGATTGTGGAATCATGGGTCCTGCAAACATGACAGAGGTTTGATTCTGGAACCAGGTGTCCTGGGAATATGACTGAGGTTTGATTCTGGAAATCTGTGGCCTGGGAACTTGACTGAGGTTTGATGGCAGAAACCTGTGGACTGGCAACATGACTGAGGTTTGATTGTAGAAACCTGTGCCCTGGAAACATGACTGTGGGCTGGTACTGCAAACCCATGGCCTAGGAATTTGACATTGGTTTGATTCTGGAACCCTGTGGCCTGGGAACATGACTGAGGCGTGATTCTGGAAAACTGTGGCCTGGGAATATGACTGAGGTTTGATTCTGGAAAACTGTGGCCTGGGAACTTGACTGAGGTTTGATGGTAGAAATCTGTGGACTGGCAACATGACTGAGGTTTGATTGTAGAACCCTGTGCCCTGGAAACATGAATGCGACCTGATACTTGAAACCCATGGCCTGGGAACTTGACATTGGTTTGATTCCGGAACCCTGTGGCCAGGAACAAGACTGAGGCGTGATTCTGGAATCCTGTGGCCTGGGAACATGACATCTGTTTAGATTGTGGAATACTGGGCCCTGGGAACCTGACTGAGGCTTGGTTCTGGAACCCTGTGGACTGGGAACATGACTGAGGTTTTATTCCGGAATCCTGTGGCCTGGGAACATGACATCAGTGGATTCTGGAACCCTGTGGCCTGGGAACATGAGAACGGTTGGATTCTGGAACCCTGTGGCCTGGGAACATGTCTGAGGTTTGATGGTGGAAACCTGTGGCTTGGCAACATGACTGAGGTTTGTTACTGGAACCCTCTTCCCTGGGAACATGACTGAGGTTTGATTCTGGACACCTTTGTCCTGGGAACATGACTGTGGTTTGATTGTGAAACCATGGGTCCTGCAAACATGACTGAGGTTTTATTCTGGAACCAGGTGTCCTGGGAATATGACTGAGGTTTGATTCTGGAAATCTGTGGCCTGGGAAATTGACTGAGGTTTGATGGCAGAAACCTGTGGACTGGCAACATGACAGAGGTTTGATTGTAGAAACCTGTGCCCTGGAAACATGACTGTGGCCTGGTACTGGAAACCCATGGCCTAGGAATTTGACATTGGCTTGATTCTGGAACCCTGTGGCCTGGGAACATGATTGAGGCGTGATTCTGGAAACCTGTGGCCTGGGAACATGACATCTGTTTAGATTGTGGCATACTGTGCCCTGGGAACCGGACTGAAGGCTTGGTTCTGGAATCCTGTGGACTGGGAACAAGACTGAGGTTTGATTCTGGAACCATGTGGCCTGGGAATATGACTGATGTTAGATCGTGGAATCCTGTGGCCTGGGAACATGACATCGGTTTGGATTCTGGTACCCTGTTGCCTGGGAACATGAAATCGGTTTGATTGTGGAAACCTGTGGTCTGGGAATATGACTGAGGTTTGATGGTGGTACCCGCTGGCCTGGCAACAGGACTGAGGTTTGATTCTGGATCCCTGTGGCCTGGGAACATGACTGAGGCGTGATTCTGGAATCCTGTGGCCTGGGAACATGACGTCTGTTTAGATTGTGGAATACTGTGCCCTGGGAATCTGACTGAGGCTTGGTTCTGGAACCCTGTGGACTGGGAACATGACTGAGGTTTGAATCTGGAATCCTGTAGCCTGCGAACATAACTGAGGATTGTTTCTGGAACCCTGTGGCCTGGGAACATGACATCAGTGGATTCTGGAACCCTGTGGCCTGGGAACATGAGAACGGTATAATTCTGGAACCCTGTGACCTGGGAACATGTCTGAGGTTTGATGGTGGAAACCTGTGGCTTGGCAACATGACTGAGGTTTGTTTCTGTAACCCTGTTCTCTGCGAACATGACTGAGGTTTGATTCTGGACACCTTTGTGCTGGGAACATGACTGTGTTTTGATTGTGGAATCATGGGTCCTGCAAACATGACTGAGGTTTGATTCTGGAACCATGTGTCCTGGGAATATGACTGAGGTTTGATTCTGGAAATCTGTGGCCTGGGAACTTGACTGAGGTTTGATGGCAGAAACCTGTGGACTGGAAACATGACTGAGGTTTGATTGTAGAACCCTGTGCCCTGGAAACATGAGTGCGACGTGATACTTGAAACCCATGGCCTGGGAACTTGACATTGGTTTGATTCTGGAACCCTGTGGCCAGGAACAAGACTGAGGCGTGATTCTGGAATCCTGTGGCCTGGGAACATGACATCTGTTTAGATTGTGGAATACTGTGCCCTGGGAACCTGACTGAGGCTTGGTTCTGGAACCCTGTGGACTGGGAACATGACTGAGGTTTTATTCTGGAATCCTGTGGCCTGGGAACATGACATCAGTGGATTCTGGAACCCTGTGGCCTGGGAACATGAGAACGGTTGGATTCTGGAACCCTGTGGCCTGGGAACATGTCTGAGGTTTGATGGTGGAAACCTGTGGCTTGGCAACATGACTGAGGTTTGTTACTGGAACCCTGTTCCCTGGGAACATGACTGAGGTTTGATTCTGGACACCTTTGTCCTGGGAACATGACTGTGGTTTGATTGTGGAACCATGGGTCCTGCAAACATGACTGAGGTTTGATTCTGGAACCATGTGTCCTGGGAATATGACTGAGGTTTGATTCTGGAAATCTGTGGCCTGGGAACATGACTGAGGTTTGATTCTGGAACCCTGTAGCCTGCGAAAATAACTGAGGATTGTTTCTGGAATCCTGTGGCCTGGGAACATGACATCAGTGGATTCTGGAACCCTGTGGCCTGGGAACATGAGAACGGTTTAATTCTGGAACCCTCTGACCTGGGAACATGTCTGAGGTTTGATGGTGGAAACCTGTGGCTTGGCAACATGACTGAGGTTTGTTTCTGGAAACCTTTGTGCTGGGAACATGACTGTGTTTTGATTGTGGAATCATGGGTCCTGCAAACATGACAGAGGTTTGATTCTGGAACCAGGTGTCCTGGGAATATGACTGAGGTTTGATTCTGGAAATCTGTGGCCTGGGAACTTGACTGAGGTTTGATGGCAGAAACCTGTGGACTGGCAACATGACTGAGGTTTGATTGTAGAACCCTGTGCCCTGGAAACATGACTGTGGCCTGGTACTGGAAACCCATGGCCTAGGAATTTGACATTGGTTTGATTCTGGAACCCTGTGGCCTGGGAACATGACTGAGGCGTGATTCTGGAAAACTGTGGCCTGGGAATATGACTGAGGTTTGATTCTGGAAAACTGTGGCCTGGGAACTTGACTGAGGTTTGACGGTAGAAATCTGTGGACTGGCAACATGACTGAGGTTTGATTGTAGAACCCTGTGCCCTGGAAACATGACTGCGACCTGATACTTGAAACCCATGGCCTGGGAACTTGACATTGGTTTGATTCCGGAACCCTGTGGCCAGGAACAAGACTGAGGCGTGATTCTGGAATCCTGTGGCCTGGGAACATGACATCTGTTTAGATTGTGGAATACTGGGCCCTGGGAACCTGACTGAGGCTTGGTTCTGGAACCCTGTGGACTGGGAACATGACTGAGGTTTTATTCTGGAATCCTGTGGCCTGGGAACATGACATCAGTGGATTCTGGAACCCTGTGGCCTGGGAACATGAGAACGGTTGGATTCTGGAACCCTGTGGCCTGGGAACATGTCTGAGGTTTGATGGTGGAAACCTGTGGCTTGGCAACATGAATGAGGTTTGTTACTGGAACCCTCTTCCCTGGGAACATGACTGAGGTTTGATTCTGGACACCTTTGTCCTGGGAATATGACTGTGGTTTGATTGTGGAACCATGGGTCCTGCAAACATGACTAAGGTTTTATTCTGGAACCAGGTGTCCTGGGAATATGACTGAGGTTTGATTCTGGAAATCTGTGGCCTGGGAAATTGACTGAGGTTTGATGGCAGAAACCTGTGGACTGGCAACATGACAGAGGTTTGATTGTAGAAACCTGTGCCCTGGAAACATGACTGTGGCCTGGTACTGGAAACCCATGGCCTAGGAATTTGACATTGGCTTGATTCTGGAACCCTGTGGCCTGGGAACATGATTGAGGCGTGATTCTGGAAACCTGTGGCCTGGGAACATGACATCTGTTTAGATTGTGGCATACTGTGCCCTGGGAACCGGGCTGAAGGCTTGGTTCTGGAATCCTGTGGACTGCGAACAAGACTGAGGTTTGATTCTGGAACCATGTGGCCTGGGAATATGACTGATGTTAGATCGTGGAATCCTGTGGCCTGGGAACATGACATCGGTTTGGATTCTGGTACCCTGTTGCCTGGGAACATGAAATCGGTTTGATTGTGGAAACCTGTGGTCTGGGAATATGACTGAGGTTTGATGGTGGTACCCTCTGGCCTGGCAACATGACTGAGGTTTGATTCTGGATCCCTGTGGCCTGGGAACATGACTGAGGCGTGATTCTGGAATCCTGTGGCCTGGGAACATGACGTCTGTTTAGATTGTGGAATACTGTGCCCTGGGAATCTGACTGAGGCTTGGTTCTGGAACCCTGTGGACTGGGAACATGACTGAGGTTTGAATCTGGAATCCTGTAGCCTGCGAACATAACTGAGGATTGTTTCTGGAACCCTGTGGCCTGGGAACATGACATCAGTGGATTCTGGAACCCTGTGGCCTGGGAACATGTCTGAGGTTTGATGGTGGAAACCTGTGGCTTGGCAACATGACTGAGGTTTGTTTCTGTAACCCTGTTCTCTGCGAACATGACTGAGGTTTGATTCTGGACACCTTTGTGCTGGGAACATGACTGTGTTTTGATTGTGGAATCATGGGTCCTGCAAACATGACTGAGGTTTGATTCTGGAACCATGTGTCCTGGGAATATGACTGAGGTTTGATTCTGGAAATCTGTGGCCTGGGAACTTGACTGAGGTTTGATGGCAGAAACCTGTGGACTGGCAACATGACTGAGGTTTGATTGTAGAACCCTGTGCCCTGGAAACATGACTGTGGGCTGGTACTGGAAACCCATGGCCTAGGAATTTGACATTGGTTTGATTCTGGAACCCTGTGACCTGGGAACATGACTGAGGTATGATTCTGGAAAACTGTGGCCGGGGACTTGACTGAGGTTTGATGGCAGAAATCTGTGGACTGGAAACATTACTGAGGTTTGATTGTAGAACCCTGTGCCCTGGAAACATGAGTGCGACGTGATACTTGAAACCCATGGCCTGGGAACTTGACATTGGTTTGATTCTGGAACCCTGTGGCCAGGAACAAGACTGAGGCGTGATTCTGGAATCCTGTGGCCTGGGAACATGACATCTGTTTAGATTGTGGAATACTGTGCCCTGGGAACCTGACTGAGGCTTGGTTCTGGAACCCTGTGGACTGGGAACATGACTGAGGTTTTATTCTGGAATCCTGTGGCCTGGGAACATGACATCAGTGGATTCTGGAACCCTGTGGCCTGGGAACATGAGAACGGTTGGATTCTGGAAACCTGTGGCCTGGGAACATGTCTGAGGTTTGATGGTGGAAACCTGTGGCTTGGCAACATGACTGAGGTTTGTTACTGGAACCCTGTTCCCTGGGAACATGACTGAGGTTTGATTCTGGACACCTTTGTCCTGGGAACATGACTGTGGTTTGATTGTGGAACCATGGGTCCTGCAAACATGACTGAGGTTTGATTCTGGAACCATGTGTCCTGGGAATATGACTGAGGTTTGATTCTGGAAATCTGTGGCCTGGGAACATGACTGAGGTTTGATTCTGGAACCCTGTAGCCTGCGAACATAACTGAGGATTGTTTCTGGAATCCTGTGGCCTGGGAACATGACATCAGTGGATTCTGGAACCCTGTGGCCTGGGAACATGAGAACGGTTTAATTCTGGAACCCTCTGACCTGGGAACATGTCTGAGGTTTGATGGTGGAAACCTGTGGCTTGGCAACATGACTGAGGTTTGTTTCTGGACACCTTTGTGCTGGGAACATGACTGTGTTTTGATTGTGGAATCATGGGTCCTGCAAACATGACAGAGGTTTGATTCTGGAACCAGGTGTCCTGGGAATATGACTGAGGTTTGATTCTGGAAATCTGTGGCCTGGGAACTTGACTGAGGTTTGATGGCAGAAACCTGTGGACTGGCAACATGACTGAGGTTTGATTGTAGAACCCTGTGCCCTGGAAACATGACTGTGGGCTGGTACTGGAAACCCATGGCCTAGGAATTTGACATTGGTTTGATTCTGGAACCCTGTGGCCTGGGAACATGACTGAGGCGTGATTCTGGAAAACTGTGGCCTGGGAATATGACTGAGGTTTGATTCTGGAAATCTGTGGCCTGGGAACTTGACTGAGGTTTGATGGTAGAAATCTGTGGACTGGCAACATGACTGAGGTTTGATTGTAGAACCCTGTGCCCTGGAAACATGAATGCGACCTGATACTTGAAACCCATGGCCTGGGAACTTGACATTGGTTTGATTCCGGAACCCTGTGGCCAGGAACAAGACTGAGGCATGATTCTGGAATCCTGTGGCCTGGGAACATGACATCTGTTTAGATTGTGGAATACTGGGCCCTGGGAACCTGACTGAGGCTTGGTTCTGGAACCCTGTGGACTGGGAACATGACTGAGGTTTTATTCTGGAATCCTGTGGCCTGGGAACATGACATCAGTGGATTCTGGAACCCTGTGGCCTGGGAACATGAGAACGGTTGGATTCTGGAACCCTGTGGCCTGGGAACATGTCTGAGGTTTGATGGTGGAAACCTGTGGCTTGGCAACATGACTGAGGTTTGTTACTGGAACCCTGCTCCCTGGGAACATGACTGAGGTTTGATTCTGGACACCTTTGTCCTGGGAACATGACTGTGGTTTGATTGTGGAACCATGGGTCCTGCAAACATGACTGAGGTTTGATTCTGGAACCATGTGTCCTGGGAATATGACTGAGGTTTGATTCTGGAAATCTGTGGCCTGGGAACATGACTGAGGTTTGATTCTGGAACCCTGTAGCCTGCGAACATAACTGAGGATTGTTTCTGGAATCCTGTGGCCTGGGAACATGACATCAGTGGATTCTGGAACCCTGTGGCCTGGGAACATGAGAACGGTTGAATTCTGGAACCCTCTGACCTGGGAACATGTCTGAGGTTTGATGGTGGAAACCTGTGGCTTGGCAACATGACTGAGGTTTGTTTCTGGACACCTTTGTGCTGGGAACATGACTGTGTTTTGATTGTGGAATCATGGGTCCTGCAAACATGACAGAGGTTTGATTCTGGAACCAGGTGTCCTGGGAATATGACTGAGGTTTGATTCTGGAAATCTGTGGCCTGGGAACTTGACTGAGGTTTGATGGCAGAAACCTGTGGACTGGCAACATGACTGAGGTTTGATTGTAGAACCCTGTGCCCGGGAAACATGACTGTGGGCTGGTCCTGGAAACCCATGGCCTAGGAATTTGACATTGGTTTGATTCTGGAACCCTGTGGCCTGGGAACATGACTGAGGCGTGATTCTGGAAAACTGTGGCCTGGGAATATGACTGAGGTTTGATTCTGGAAAACTGTGGCCTGGGAACTTGACTGAGGTTTGATGGTAGAAATCTGTGGACTGGCAACATGACTGAGGTTTGATTGTAGAACCCTGTGCCCTGGAAACATGAATGCGACCTGATACTTGAAACCCATGGCCTGGGAACTTGACATTGGTTTGATTCCGGAACCCTGTGGCCAGGAACAAGACTGAGGCGTGATTCTGGAATCCTGTGGCCTGGGAACATGACATCTGTTTAGATTGTGGAATACTGGGCCCTGGGAACCTGACTGAGGCTTGGTTCTGGAACCCTGTGGACTGGGAACATGACTGAGGTTTTATTCTGGAATCCTGTGGCCTGGGAACATGACATCAGTGGATTCTGGAACCCTGTGGCCTGGGAACATGAGAACGGTTGGATTCTGGAACCCTGTGTCCTGGGAACATGTCTGAGGTTTGATGGTGGAAACCTGTGGCTTGGCAACATGAATGAGGTTTGTTACTGGAACCCTCTTCCCTGGGAACATGACTGAGGTTTGATTCTGGACACCTTTGTCCTGGGAACATGACTGTGGTTTGATTGTGGAACCATGGGTCCTGCAAACATGACTGAGGTTTTATTCTGGAACCAGGTGTCCTGGGAATATGACTGAGGTTTGATTCTGGAAATCTGTGGCCTGGGAAATTGACTGAGGTTTGATGGCAGAAACCTGTGGACTGGCAACATGACAGAGGTTTGATTGTAGAAACCTGTGCCCTGGAAACATGACTGTGGCCTGGTACTGGAAACCCATGGCCTAGGAATTTGACATTGGCTTGATTCTGGAACCCTGTGGCCTGGGAACATGATTGAGGCGTGATTCTGGAAACCTGTGGCCTGGGAACATGACATCTGTTTAGATTGTGGCATACTGTGCCCTGGGAACCGGACTGAAGGCTTGGTTCTGGAATCCTGTGGACTGGGAACAAGACTGATGTTTGATTCTGGAACCATGTGGCCTGGGAATATGACTGATGTTAGATCGTGGAATCCTGTGGCCTGGGAACATGACATCGGTTTGGATTCTGGTACCCTGTTGCCTGGGAACATGAAATCGGTTTGATTGTGGAAACCTGTGGTCTGGGAATATGACTGAGGTTTGATGGTGGTACCCTCTGGCCTGGCAACATGACTGAGGTTTGATTCTGGATCCCTGTGGCCTGGGAACATGACTGAGGCGTGATTCTGGAATCCTGTGGCCTGGGAACATGACGTCTGTTTAGATTGTGGAATACTGTGCCCTGGGAATCTGACTGAGGCTTGGTTCTGGAACCCTGTGGACTGGGAACATGACTGAGGTTTGAATCTGGAATCCTGTAGCCTGTGAACATAACTGAGGATTGTTTCTGGAACCCTGTGGCCTGGGAACATGACATCAGTGGATTCTGGAACCCTGTGGCCTGGGAACATGAGAACGGTATAATTCTGGAACCCTGTGACCTGGGAACATGTCTGAGGTTTGATGGTGGAAAAATGTGGCTTGGCAACATGACTGAGGTTTGTTTCTGTAACCCTGTTCTCTGCGAACATGACTGAGGTTTGATTCTGGACACCTTTGTGCTGGGAACATGACTGTGTTTTGATTGTGGAATCATGGGTCCTGCAAACATGACTGAGGTTTGATTCTGGAACCATGTGTCCTGGGAATATGACTGAGGTTTGATTCTGGAAATCTGTGGCCTGGGAACTTGACTGAGGTTTGATGGCAGAAACCTGTGGACTGGCAACATGACTGAGGTTTGATTGTAGAACCCTGTGCCCTGGAAAAATGACTGTGGGCTGGTACTGGAAACCCATGGCCTAGGAATTTGACATTGGTTTGATTCTGGAACCCTGTGACCTGGGAACATGACTGAGGTATGATTCTGGAAAACTGTGGCCGGGGACTTGACTGAGGTTTGATGGCAGAAATCTGTGGACTGGAAACATTACTGAGGTTTGATTGTAGAACCCTGTGCCCTGGAAACATGAGTGCGACGTGATACTTGAAACCCATGGCCTGGGAACTTGACATTGGTTTGATTCTGGAACCCTGTGGCCAGGAACAAGACTGAGGCGTGATTCTGGAATCCTGTGGCCTGGGAACATGACATCTGTTTAGATTGTGGAATACTGTGCCCTGGGAACCTGACTGAGGCTTGGTTCTGGAACCCTGTGGACTGGGAACATGACTGAGGTTTTATTCTGGAATCCTGTGGCCTGGGAACATGACATCAGTGGATTCTGGAACCCTGTGGCCTGGGAACATGAGAACGGTTGGATTCTGGAAACCTGTGGCCTGGGAACATGTCTGAGGTTTGATGGTGGAAACCTGTGGCTTGGCAACATGACTGAGGTTTGTTACTGGAACCCTGTTCCCTGGGAACATGACTGAGGTTTGATTCTGGACACCTTTGTCCTGGGAACATGACTGTGGTTTGATTGTGGAACCATGGGTCCTGCAAACATGACTGAGGTTTGATTCTGGAACCATGTGTCCTGGGAATATGACTGAGGTTTGATTCTGGAAATCTGTGGCCTGGGAACATGACTGAGGTTTGATTCTGGAACCCTGTAGCCTGCGAACATAACTGAGGATTGTTTCTGGAATCCTGTGGCCTGGGAACATGACATCAGTGGATTCTGGAACCCTGTGGCCTGGGAACATGAGAACGGTTTAATTCTGGAACCCTCTGACCTGGGAACATGTCTAGGTTTGATGGTGGAAACCTGTGGCTTGGCAACATGACTGAGGTTTGTTTCTGGACACCTTTGTGCTGGGAACATGACTGTGTTTTGATTGTGGAATCATGGGTCCTGCAAACATGACAGAGGTTTGATTCTGGAACCAGGTGTCCTGGGAATATGACTGAGGTTTGATTCTGGAAATCTGTGGCCTGGGAACTTGACTGAGGTTTGATGGCAGAAACCTGTGGACTGGCAACATGACTGAGGTTTGATTGTAGAACCCTGTGCCCTGGAAACATGACTGTGGGCTGGTACTGGAAACCCATGGCCTAGGAATTTGACATTGGTTTGATTCTGGAACCCTGTGGCCTGGGAACATGACTGAGGCGTGATTCTGGAAAACTGTGGCCTGGGAATATGACTGAGGTTTGATTCTGGAAATCTGTGGCCTGGGAACTTGACTGAGGTTTGATGGTAGAAATCTGTGGACTGGCAACATGACTGAGGTTTGCTTGTAGAACCCTGTGCCCTGGAAACATGAATGCGACCTGATACTTGAAACCCATGGCCTGGGAACTTGACATTGGTTTGATTCCGGAACCCTGTGGCCAGGAACAAGACTGAGGCGTGATTCTGGAATCCTGTGGCCTGGGAACATGACATCTGTTTAGATTGTGGAATACTGGGCCCTGGGAACCTGACTGAGGCTTGGTTCTGGAACCCTGTGGACTGGGAACATGACTGAGGTTTTATTCTGGAATCCTGTGGCCTGGGAACATGACATCAGTGGATTCTGGAACCCTGTGGCCTGGGAACATGAGAACGGTTGGATTCTGGAACCCTTTGGCCTGGGAACATGTCTGAGGTTTGATGGTGGAAACCTGTGGCTTGGCAACATGACTGAGGTTTGTTACTGGAACCCTGCTCCCTGGGAACATGACTGAGGTTTGATTCTGGACACCTTTGTCCTGGGAACATGACTGTGGTTTGATTGTGGAACCATGGGTCCTGCAAACATGACTGAGGTTTGATTCTGGAACCATGTGTCCTGGGAATATGACTGAGGTTTGATTCTGGAAATCTGTGGCCTGGGAACATGACTGAGGTTTGATTCTGGAACCCTGTAGCCTGCGAACATAACTGAGGATTGTTTCTGGAATCCTGTGGCCTGGGAACATGACATCAGTGGATTCTGGAACCCTGTGGCCTGGGAACATGAGAACGGTTTAATTCTGGAACCCTCTGACCTGGGAACATGTCTGAGGTTTGATGGTGGAAACCTGTGGCTTGGCAACATGACTGAGGTTTGTTTCTGGACACCTTTGTGCTGGGAACAAGACTGTGTTTTGATTGTGGAATCATGGGTCCTGCAAACATGACAGAGGTTTGATTCTGGAACCAGGTGTCCTGGGAATATGACTGAGGTTTGATTCTGGAAATCTGTGGCCTGGGAACATGTCTGAGGTTTGATGGTGGAAACCTGTGGCTTGGCAACATGACTGAGGTTTGTTACTGGAACCCTGTTCCCTGGGAACATGACTGAGGTTTGATTCTGGACACCTTTGTCCTGGGAACATGACTGTGGTTTGATTGTGGAACCATGGGTCCTGCAAACATGACTGAGGTTTGATTCTGGAACCAGGTGTCCTGGGAATATGACTGAGGTTTGATTCTGGAAATCTGTGGCCTGGGAACTTGACTGAGGTTTGATGGCAGAAACCTGTGGACTGGCAACATGACTGAGGTTTGATTGTAGAACCCTGTGCCCTGGAAACATGACTGTGGGCTGGTACTGGAAACCCATGGCCTAGGAATTTGACATTGGTTTGATTCTGGAACCCTGTGGCCTGGGAACATGACTGAGGCGTGATTCTGGAAAACTGTGGCCTGGGAATATGACTGAGGTTTGATTCTGGAAATCTGTGGCCTGGGAACTTGACTGAGGTTTGATGGTAGAAATCTGTGGACTGGCAACATGACTGAGGTTTGATTGTAGAACCCTGTGCCCTGGAAACATGAATGCGACCTGATACTTGAAACCCATGGCCTGGGAACTTGACATTGGTTTGATTCCGGAACCCTGTGGCCAGGAACAAGACTGAGGCGTGATTCTGGAATCCTGTGGCCTGGGAACATGACATCTGTTTAGATTGTGGAATACTGGGCCCTGGGAACCTGACTGAGGCTTGGTTCTGGAACCCTGTGGACTGGGAACATGACTGAGGTTTTATTCTGGAATCCTGTGGCCTGGGAACATGACATCAGTGGATTCTGGAACCCTGTGGCCTGGGAACATGAGAACGGTTGGATTCTGGAACCCTGTGGCCTGGGAACATGTCTGAGGTTTGATGGTGGAAACCTGTGGCTTGGCAACATGACTGAGGTTTGTTACTGGAACCCTGTTCCCTGGGAACATGACTGAGGTTTGATTCTGGACACCTTTGTCCTGGGAACATGACTGTGGTTTGATTGTGGAACCATGGGTCCTGCAAACATGACTGAGGTTTGATTCTGGAACCATGTGTCCTGGGAATATGACTGAGGTTTGATTCTGGAAATCTGTGGCCTGGGAACATGACTGAGGTTTGATTCTGGAACCCTGTAGCCTGCGAAAATAACTGAGGATTGTTTCTGGAATCCTGTGGCCTGGGAACATGACATCAGTGGATTCTGGAACCCTGTGGCCTGGGAACATGAGAACGGTTTAATTCTGGAACCCTCTGACCTGGGAACATGTCTGAGGTTTGATGGTGGAAACCTGTGGCTTGGCAACATGACTGAGGTTTGTTTCTGGAAACCTTTGTGCTGGGAACATGACTGTGTTTTGATTGTGGAATCATGGGTCCTGCAAACATGACAGAGGTTTGATTCTGGAACCAGGTGTCCTGGGAATATGACTGAGGTTTGATTCTGGAAATCTGTGGCCTGGGAACTTGACTGAGGTTTGATGGCAGAAACCTGTGGACTGGCAACATGACTGAGGTTTGATTGTAGAACCCTGTGCCCTGGAAACATGACTGTGGCCTGGTACTGGAAACCCATGGCCTAGGAATTTGACATTGGTTTGATTCTGGAACCCTGTGGCCTGGGAACATGACTGAGGCGTGATTCTGGAAAACTGTGGCCTGGGAATATGACTGAGGTTTGATTCTGGAAAACTGTGGCCTGGGAACTTGACTGAGGTTTGACGGTAGAAATCTGTGGACTGGCAACATGACTGAGGTTTGATTGTAGAACCCTGTGCCCTGGAAACATGACTGCGACCTGATACTTGAAACCCATGGCCTGGGAACTTGACATTGGTTTGATTCCGGAACCCTGTGGCCAGGAACAAGACTGAGGCGTGATTCTGGAATCCTGTGGCCTGGGAACATGACATCTGTTTAGATTGTGGAATACTGGGCCCTGGGAACCTGACTGAGGCTTGGTTCTGGAACCCTGTGGACTGGGAACATGACTGAGGTTTTATTCTGGAATCCTGTGGCCTGGGAACATGACATCAGTGGATTCTGGAACCCTGTGGCCTGGGAACATGAGAACGGTTGGATTCTGGAACCCTGTGGCCTGGGAACATGTCTGAGGTTTGATGGTGGAAACCTGTGGCTTGGCAACATGAATGAGGTTTGTTACTGGAACCCTCTTCCCTGGGAACATGACTGAGGTTTGATTCTGGACACCTTTGTCCTGGGAATATGACTGTGGTTTGATTGTGGAACCATGGGTCCTGCAAACATGACTAAGGTTTTATTCTGGAACCAGGTGTCCTGGGAATATGACTGAGGTTTGATTCTGGAAATCTGTGGCCTGGGAAATTGACTGAGGTTTGATGGCAGAAACCTGTGGACTGGCAACATGACAGAGGTTTGATTGTAGAAACCTGTGCCCTGGAAACATGACTGTGGCCTGGTACTGGAAACCCATGGCCTAGGAATTTGACATTGGCTTGATTCTGGAACCCTGTGGCCTGGGAACATGATTGAGGCGTGATTCTGGAAACCTGTGGCCTGGGAACATGACATCTGTTTAGATTGTGGCATACTGTGCCCTGGGAACCGGGCTGAAGGCTTGGTTCTGGAATCCTGTGGACTGCGAACAAGACTGAGGTTTGATTCTGGAACCATGTGGCCTGGGAATATGACTGATGTTAGATCGTGGAATCCTGTGGCCTGGGAACATGACATCGGTTTGGATTCTGGTACCCTGTTGCCTGGGAACATGAAATCGGTTTGATTGTGGAAACCTGTGGTCTGGGAATATGACTGAGGTTTGATGGTGGTACCCTCTGGCCTGGCAACATGACTGAGGTTTGATTCTGGATCCCTGTGGCCTGGGAACATGACTGAGGCGTGATTCTGGAATCCTGTGGCCTGGGAACATGACGTCTGTTTAGATTGTGGAATACTGTGCCCTGGGAATCTGACTGAGGCTTGGTTCTGGAACCCTGTGGACTGGGAACATGACTGAGGTTTGAATCTGGAATCCTGTAGCCTGCGAACATAACTGAGGATTGTTTCTGGAACCCTGTGGCCTGGGAACATGACATCAGTGGATTCTGGAACCCTGTGGCCTGGGAACATGTCTGAGGTTTGATGGTGGAAACCTGTGGCTTGGCAACATGACTGAGGTTTGTTTCTGTAACCCTGTTCTCTGCGAACATGACTGAGGTTTGATTCTGGACACCTTTGTGCTGGGAACATGACTGTGTTTTGATTGTGGAATCATGGGTCCTGCAAACATGACTGAGGTTTGATTCTGGAACCATGTGTCCTGGGAATATGACTGAGGTTTGATTCTGGAAATCTGTGGCCTGGGAACTTGACTGAGGTTTGATGGCAGAAACCTGTGGACTGGCAACATGACTGAGGTTTGATTGTAGAACCCTGTGCCCTGGAAACATGACTGTGGGCTGGTACTGGAAACCCATGGCCTAGGAATTTGACATTGGTTTGATTCTGGAACCCTGTGACCTGGGAACATGACTGAGGTATGATTCTGGAAAACTGTGGCCGGGGACTTGACTGAGGTTTGATGGCAGAAATCTGTGGACTGGAAACATTACTGAGGTTTGATTGTAGAACCCTGTGCCCTGGAAACATGAGTGCGACGTGATACTTGAAACCCATGGCCTGGGAACTTGACATTGGTTTGATTCTGGAACCCTGTGGCCAGGAACAAGACTGAGGCGTGATTCTGGAATCCTGTGGCCTGGGAACATGACATCTGTTTAGATTGTGGAATACTGTGCCCTGGGAACCTGACTGAGGCTTGGTTCTGGAACCCTGTGGACTGGGAACATGACTGAGGTTTTATTCTGGAATCCTGTGGCCTGGGAACATGACATCAGTGGATTCTGGAACCCTGTGGCCTGGGAACATGAGAACGGTTGGATTCTGGAAACCTGTGGCCTGGGAACATGTCTGAGGTTTGATGGTGGAAACCTGTGGCTTGGCAACATGACTGAGGTTTGTTACTGGAACCCTGTTCCCTGGGAACATGACTGAGGTTTGATTCTGGACACCTTTGTCCTGGGAACATGACTGTGGTTTGATTGTGGAACCATGGGTCCTGCAAACATGACTGAGGTTTGATTCTGGAACCATGTGTCCTGGGAATATGACTGAGGTTTGATTCTGGAAATCTGTGGCCTGGGAACATGACTGAGGTTTGATTCTGGAACCCTGTAGCCTGCGAACATAACTGAGGATTGTTTCTGGAATCCTGTGGCCTGGGAACATGACATCAGTGGATTCTGGAACCCTGTGGCCTGGGAACATGAGAACGGTTTAATTCTGGAACCCTCTGACCTGGGAACATGTCTGAGGTTTGATGGTGGAAACCTGTGGCTTGGCAACATGACTGAGGTTTGTTTCTGGACACCTTTGTGCTGGGAACATGACTGTGTTTTGATTGTGGAATCATGGGTCCTGCAAACATGACAGAGGTTTGATTCTGGAACCAGGTGTCCTGGGAATATGACTGAGGTTTGATTCTGGAAATCTGTGGCCTGGGAACTTGACTGAGGTTTGATGGCAGAAACCTGTGGACTGGCAACATGACTGAGGTTTGATTGTAGAACCCTGTGCCCTGGAAACATGACTGTGGGCTGGTACTGGAAACCCATGGCCTAGGAATTTGACATTGGTTTGATTCTGGAACCCTGTGGCCTGGGAACATGACTGAGGCGTGATTCTGGAAAACTGTGGCCTGGGAATATGACTGAGGTTTGATTCTGGAAATCTGTGGCCTGGGAACTTGACTGAGGTTTGATGGTAGAAATCTGTGGACTGGCAACATGACTGAGGTTTGATTGTAGAACCCTGTGCCCTGGAAACATGAATGCGACCTGATACTTGAAACCCATGGCCTGGGAACTTGACATTGGTTTGATTCCGGAACCCTGTGGCCAGGAACAAGACTGAGGCATGATTCTGGAATCCTGTGGCCTGGGAACATGACATCTGTTTAGATTGTGGAATACTGGGCCCTGGGAACCTGACTGAGGCTTGGTTCTGGAACCCTGTGGACTGGGAACATGACTGAGGTTTTATTCTGGAATCCTGTGGCCTGGGAACATGACATCAGTGGATTCTGGAACCCTGTGGCCTGGGAACATGAGAACGGTTGGATTCTGGAACCCTGTGGCCTGGGAACATGTCTGAGGTTTGATGGTGGAAACCTGTGGCTTGGCAACATGACTGAGGTTTGTTACTGGAACCCTGCTCCCTGGGAACATGACTGAGGTTTGATTCTGGACACCTTTGTCCTGGGAACATGACTGTGGTTTGATTGTGGAACCATGGGTCCTGCAAACATGACTGAGGTTTGATTCTGGAACCATGTGTCCTGGGAATATGACTGAGGTTTGATTCTGGAAATCTGTGGCCTGGGAACATGACTGAGGTTTGATTCTGGAACCCTGTAGCCTGCGAACATAACTGAGGATTGTTTCTGGAATCCTGTGGCCTGGGAACATGACATCAGTGGATTCTGGAACCCTGTGGCCTGGGAACATGAGAACGGTTGAATTCTGGAACCCTCTGACCTGGGAACATGTCTGAGGTTTGATGGTGGAAACCTGTGGCTTGGCAACATGACTGAGGTTTGTTTCTGGACACCTTTGTGCTGGGAACATGACTGTGTTTTGATTGTGGAATCATGGGTCCTGCAAACATGACAGAGGTTTGATTCTGGAACCAGGTGTCCTGGGAATATGACTGAGGTTTGATTCTGGAAATCTGTGGCCTGGGAACTTGACTGAGGTTTGATGGCAGAAACCTGTGGACTGGCAACATGACTGAGGTTTGATTGTAGAACCCTGTGCCCGGGAAACATGACTGTGGGCTGGTCCTGGAAACCCATGGCCTAGGAATTTGACATTGGTTTGATTCTGGAACCCTGTGGCCTGGGAACATGACTGAGGCGTGATTCTGGAAAACTGTGGCCTGGGAATATGACTGAGGTTTGATTCTGGAAAACTGTGGCCTGGGAACTTGACTGAGGTTTGATGGTAGAAATCTGTGGACTGGCAACATGACTGAGGTTTGATTGTAGAACCCTGTGCCCTGGAAACATGAATGCGACCTGATACTTGAAACCCATGGCCTGGGAACTTGACATTGGTTTGATTCCGGAACCCTGTGGCCAGGAACAAGACTGAGGCGTGATTCTGGAATCCTGTGGCCTGGGAACATGACATCTGTTTAGATTGTGGAATACTGGGCCCTGGGAACCTGACTGAGGCTTGGTTCTGGAACCCTGTGGACTGGGAACATGACTGAGGTTTTATTCTGGAATCCTGTGGCCTGGGAACATGACATCAGTGGATTCTGGAACCCTGTGGCCTGGGAACATGAGAACGGTTGGATTCTGGAACCCTGTGTCCTGGGAACATGTCTGAGGTTTGATGGTGGAAACCTGTGGCTTGGCAACATGAATGAGGTTTGTTACTGGAACCCTCTTCCCTGGGAACATGACTGAGGTTTGATTCTGGACACCTTTGTCCTGGGAACATGACTGTGGTTTGATTGTGGAACCATGGGTCCTGCAAACATGACTGAGGTTTTATTCTGGAACCAGGTGTCCTGGGAATATGACTGAGGTTTGATTCTGGAAATCTGTGGCCTGGGAAATTGACTGAGGTTTGATGGCAGAAACCTGTGGACTGGCAACATGACAGAGGTTTGATTGTAGAAACCTGTGCCCTGGAAACATGACTGTGGCCTGGTACTGGAAACCCATGGCCTAGGAATTTGACATTGGCTTGATTCTGGAACCCTGTGGCCTGGGAACATGATTGAGGCGTGATTCTGGAAACCTGTGGCCTGGGAACATGACATCTGTTTAGATTGTGGCATACTGTGCCCTGGGAACCGGACTGAAGGCTTGGTTCTGGAATCCTGTGGACTGGGAACAAGACTGATGTTTGATTCTGGAACCATGTGGCCTGGGAATATGACTGATGTTAGATCGTGGAATCCTGTGGCCTGGGAACATGACATCGGTTTGGATTCTGGTACCCTGTTGCCTGGGAACATGAAATCGGTTTGATTGTGGAAACCTGTGGTCTGGGAATATGACTGAGGTTTGATGGTGGTACCCTCTGGCCTGGCAACATGACTGAGGTTTGATTCTGGATCCCTGTGGCCTGGGAACATGACTGAGGCGTGATTCTGGAATCCTGTGGCCTGGGAACATGACGTCTGTTTAGATTGTGGAATACTGTGCCCTGGGAATCTGACTGAGGCTTGGTTCTGGAACCCTGTGGACTGGGAACATGACTGAGGTTTGAATCTGGAATCCTGTAGCCTGTGAACATAACTGAGGATTGTTTCTGGAACCCTGTGGCCTGGGAACATGACATCAGTGGATTCTGGAACCCTGTGGCCTGGGAACATGAGAACGGTATAATTCTGGAACCCTGTGACCTGGGAACATGTCTGAGGTTTGATGGTGGAAAAATGTGGCTTGGCAACATGACTGAGGTTTGTTTCTGTAACCCTGTTCTCTGCGAACATGACTGAGGTTTGATTCTGGACACCTTTGTGCTGGGAACATGACTGTGTTTTGATTGTGGAATCATGGGTCCTGCAAACATGACTGAGGTTTGATTCTGGAACCATGTGTCCTGGGAATATGACTGAGGTTTGATTCTGGAAATCTGTGGCCTGGGAACTTGACTGAGGTTTGATGGCAGAAACCTGTGGACTGGCAACATGACTGAGGTTTGATTGTAGAACCCTGTGCCCTGGAAAAATGACTGTGGGCTGGTACTGGAAACCCATGGCCTAGGAATTTGACATTGGTTTGATTCTGGAACCCTGTGACCTGGGAACATGACTGAGGTATGATTCTGGAAAACTGTGGCCGGGGACTTGACTGAGGTTTGATGGCAGAAATCTGTGGACTGGAAACATTACTGAGGTTTGATTGTAGAACCCTGTGCCCTGGAAACATGAGTGCGACGTGATACTTGAAACCCATGGCCTGGGAACTTGACATTGGTTTGATTCTGGAACCCTGTGGCCAGGAACAAGACTGAGGCGTGATTCTGGAATCCTGTGGCCTGGGAACATGACATCTGTTTAGATTGTGGAATACTGTGCCCTGGGAACCTGACTGAGGCTTGGTTCTGGAACCCTGTGGACTGGGAACATGACTGAGGTTTTATTCTGGAATCCTGTGGCCTGGGAACATGACATCAGTGGATTCTGGAACCCTGTGGCCTGGGAACATGAGAACGGTTGGATTCTGGAAACCTGTGGCCTGGGAACATGTCTGAGGTTTGATGGTGGAAACCTGTGGCTTGGCAACATGACTGAGGTTTGTTACTGGAACCCTGTTCCCTGGGAACATGACTGAGGTTTGATTCTGGACACCTTTGTCCTGGGAACATGACTGTGGTTTGATTGTGGAACCATGGGTCCTGCAAACATGACTGAGGTTTGATTCTGGAACCATGTGTCCTGGGAATATGACTGAGGTTTGATTCTGGAAATCTGTGGCCTGGGAACATGACTGAGGTTTGATTCTGGAACCCTGTAGCCTGCGAACATAACTGAGGATTGTTTCTGGAATCCTGTGGCCTGGGAACATGACATCAGTGGATTCTGGAACCCTGTGGCCTGGGAACATGAGAACGGTTTAATTCTGGAACCCTCTGACCTGGGAACATGTCTAGGTTTGATGGTGGAAACCTGTGGCTTGGCAACATGACTGAGGTTTGTTTCTGGACACCTTTGTGCTGGGAACATGACTGTGTTTTGATTGTGGAATCATGGGTCCTGCAAACATGACAGAGGTTTGATTCTGGAACCAGGTGTCCTGGGAATATGACTGAGGTTTGATTCTGGAAATCTGTGGCCTGGGAACTTGACTGAGGTTTGATGGCAGAAACCTGTGGACTGGCAACATGACTGAGGTTTGATTGTAGAACCCTGTGCCCTGGAAACATGACTGTGGGCTGGTACTGGAAACCCATGGCCTAGGAATTTGACATTGGTTTGATTCTGGAACCCTGTGGCCTGGGAACATGACTGAGGCGTGATTCTGGAAAACTGTGGCCTGGGAATATGACTGAGGTTTGATTCTGGAAATCTGTGGCCTGGGAACTTGACTGAGGTTTGATGGTAGAAATCTGTGGACTGGCAACATGACTGAGGTTTGCTTGTAGAACCCTGTGCCCTGGAAACATGAATGCGACCTGATACTTGAAACCCATGGCCTGGGAACTTGACATTGGTTTGATTCCGGAACCCTGTGGCCAGGAACAAGACTGAGGCGTGATTCTGGAATCCTGTGGCCTGGGAACATGACATCTGTTTAGATTGTGGAATACTGGGCCCTGGGAACCTGACTGAGGCTTGGTTCTGGAACCCTGTGGACTGGGAACATGACTGAGGTTTTATTCTGGAATCCTGTGGCCTGGGAACATGACATCAGTGGATTCTGGAACCCTGTGGCCTGGGAACATGAGAACGGTTGGATTCTGGAACCCTTTGGCCTGGGAACATGTCTGAGGTTTGATGGTGGAAACCTGTGGCTTGGCAACATGACTGAGGTTTGTTACTGGAACCCTGCTCCCTGGGAACATGACTGAGGTTTGATTCTGGACACCTTTGTCCTGGGAACATGACTGTGGTTTGATTGTGGAACCATGGGTCCTGCAAACATGACTGAGGTTTGATTCTGGAACCATGTGTCCTGGGAATATGACTGAGGTTTGATTCTGGAAATCTGTGGCCTGGGAACATGACTGAGGTTTGATTCTGGAACCCTGTAGCCTGCGAACATAACTGAGGATTGTTTCTGGAATCCTGTGGCCTGGGAACATGACATCAGTGGATTCTGGAACCCTGTGGCCTGGGAACATGAGAACGGTTTAATTCTGGAACCCTCTGACCTGGGAACATGTCTGAGGTTTGATGGTGGAAACCTGTGGCTTGGCAACATGACTGAGGTTTGTTTCTGGACACCTTTGTGCTGGGAACAAGACTGTGTTTTGATTGTGGAATCATGGGTCCTGCAAACATGACAGAGGTTTGATTCTGGAACCAGGTGTCCTGGGAATATGACTGAGGTTTGATTCTGGAAATCTGTGGCCTGGGAACATGTCTGAGGTTTGATGGTGGAAACCTGTGGCTTGGCAACATGACTGAGGTTTGTTACTGGAACCCTGTTCCCTGGGAACATGACTGAGGTTTGATTCTGGACACCTTTGTCCTGGGAACATGACTGTGGTTTGATTGTGGAACCATGGGTCCTGCAAACATGACTGAGGTTTGATTCTGGAACCAGGTGTCCTGGGAATATGACTGAGGTTTGATTCTGGAAATCTGTGGCCTGGGAACTTGACTGAGGTTTGATGGCAGAAACCTGTGGACTGGCAACATGACTGAGGTTTGATTGTAGAACCCTGTGCCCTGGAAACATGACTGTGGGCTGGTACTGGAAACCCATGGCCTAGGAATTTGACATTGGTTTGATTCTGGAACCCTGTGGCCTGGGAACATGACTGAGGCGTGATTCTGGAAAACTGTGGCCTGGGAATATGACTGAGGTTTGATTCTGGAAATCTGTGGCCTGGGAACTTGACTGAGGTTTGATGGTAGAAATCTGTGGACTGGCAACATGACTGAGGTTTGATTGTAGAACCCTGTGCCCTGGAAACATGAATGCGACCTGATACTTGAAACCCATGGCCTGGGAACTTGACATTGGTTTGATTCCGGAACCCTGTGGCCAGGAACAAGACTGAGGCGTGATTCTGGAATCCTGTGGCCTGGGAACATGACATCTGTTTAGATTGTGGAATACTGGGCCCTGGGAACCTGACTGAGGCTTGGTTCTGGAACCCTGTGGACTGGGAACATGACTGAGGTTTTATTCTGGAATCCTGTGGCCTGGGAACATGACATCAGTGGATTCTGGAACCCTGTGGCCTGGGAACATGAGAACGGTTGGATTCTGGAACCCTGTGGCCTGGGAACATGTCTGAGGTTTGATGGTGGAAACCTGTGGCTTGGCAACATGACTGAGGTTTGTTACTGGAACCCTCTTCCCTGGGAACATGACTGAGGTTTGATTCTGGACACCTTTGTCCTGGGAACATGACTGTGGTTTGATTGTGGAACCATGGGTCCTGCAAACATGACTGAGGTTTGATTCTGGAACCAGGTGTCCTGGGAATGTGACTGAGGTTTGATTCTGGAAATCTGTGGCCTGGGAAATTGACTGAGGTTTGATGGCAGAAACCTGTGGACTGGCAACATGACAGAGGTTTGATTGTAGAAACCTGTGCCCTGGAAACATGACTGTGGCCTGGTACTGGAAACCCATGGCCTAGGAATTTGACATTGGCTTGATTCTGGAACCCTGTGGCCTGGGAACAGGATTGAGGCGTGATTCTGGAAACCTGTGGCCTGGGAACATGACATCTGTTTAGATTGTGGCATACTGTGCCCTGGGAACCGGACTGAAGGCTTGGTTCTGGAATCCTGTGGACTGGGAACAAGACTGAGGTTTGATTCTGGAACCATGTGGCCTGGGAATATGACTGATGTTAGATCGTGGAATCCTGTGGCCTGGGAACATGACATCGGTTTGGATTCTGGTACCCTGTTGCCTGGGAACATGAAATCGGTTTGATTGTGGAAACCTGTGGTCTGGGAATATGACTGAGGTTTGATGGTGGTACCCTCTGGCCTGGCAACATGACTGAGGTTTGATTCTGGATCCCTGTGGCCTGGGAACATGACTGAGGCGTGATTCTGGAATCCTGTGGCCTGGGAACATGACGTCTGTTTAGATTGTGGAATACTGTGCCCTGGGAATCTGACTGAGGCTTGGTTCTGGAACCCTGTGGACTGGGAACATGACTGAGGTTTGAATCTGGAATCCTGTAGCCTGCGAACATAACTGAGGATTGTTTCTGGAACCCTGTGGCCTGGGAACATGACATCAGTGGATTCTGGAACCCTGTGGCCTGGGAACATGAGAACGGTATAATTCTGGAACCCTGTGACCTGGGAACATGTCTGAGGTTTGATGGTGGAAACCTGTGGCTTGGCAACATGACTGAGGTTTGTTTCTGTAACCCTGTTCTCTGCGAACATGACTGAGGTTTGATTCTGGACACCTTTGTGCTGGGAACATGACTGTGTTTTGATTGTGGAATCATGGGTCCTGCAAACATGACTGAGGTTTGATTCTGGAACCATGTGTCCTGGGAATATGACTGAGGTTTGATTCTGGAAATCTGTGGCCTGGGAACTTGACTGAGGTTTGATGGCAGAAACCTGTGGACTGGCAACATGACTGAGGTTTGATTGTAGAACCCTGTGCCCTGGAAACATGACTGTGGGCTGGTACTGGAAACCCATGGCCTAGGAATTTGACATTGGTTTGATTCTGGAACCCTGTGACCTGGGAACATGACTGAGGTATGATTCTGGAAAACTGTGGCCGGGGACTTGACTGAGGTTTGAGGGCAGAAATCTGTGGACTGGAAACATTACTGAGGTTTGATTGTAGAACCCTGTGCCCTGGAAACATGAGTGCGACGTGATACTTGAAACCCATGGCCTGGGAACTTGACATTGGTTTGATTCTGGAACCCTGTGGCCAGGAACAAAACTGAGGCGTGATTCTGGAATCCTGTGGCCTGGGAACATGACATCTGTTTAGATTGTGGAATACTGTGCCCTGGGAACCTGACTGAGGCTTGGTTCTGGAACCCTGTGGACTGGGAACATGACTGAGGTTTTATTCTGGAATCCTGTGGCCTGGGAACATGACATCAGTGGATTCTGGAACCCTGTGGCCTGGGAACATGAGAACGGTTGGATTCTGGAAACCTGTGGCCTGGGAACATGTCTGAGGTTTGATGGTGGAAACCTGTGGCTTGGCAACATGAATGAGGTTTGTTACTGGAACCCTGTTCCCTGGGAACATGACTGAGGTTTGATTCTGGACACCTTTGTCCTGGGAACATGACTGTGGTTTGATTGTGGAACCATGGGTCCTGCAAACATGACTGAGGTTTGATTCTGGAACCATGTGTCCTGGGAATATGACTGAGGTTTGATTCTGGAAATCTGTGGCCTGGGAACATGACTGAGGTTTGATTCTGGAACCCTATAGCCTGCGAATATAACTGAGGATTGTTTCTGGAATCCTGTGGCCTGGGAACATGATCAGTGGATTCTGGAACCCTGTGGCCTGGGAACATGAGAACGGTTTAATTCTGGAACCCTCTGACCTGGGAACATGTCTGAGGTTTGATGGTGGAAACCTGTGGCTTGGCAACATGACTGAGGTTTGTTTCTGGACACCTTTGTGCTGGGAACATGACTGTGTTTTGATTGTGGAATCATGGGTCCTGCAAACATGACAGAGGTTTGATTCTGGAACCAGGTGTCCTGGGAATATGACTGAGGTCTGATTCTGGAAATCTGTGGCCTGGGAACTTGACTGAGGTTTGATGGCAGAAACCTGTGGACTGGCAACATGACTGAGGTTTGATTGTAGAACCCTGTGCCCTGGAAACATGACTGTGGCCTGGTACTGGAAACCCATGGCCTAGGAATTTGACATTGGTTTGATTCTGGAACCCTGTGGCCTGGGAACATGACGGAGGCGTGATTCTGGAAAACTGTGGCCTGGGAATATGACTGAGGTTTGATTCTGGAAATCTGTGGCCTGGGAACTTGACTGAGGTTTGATGGTAGAAATCTGTGGACTGGCAACATGACTGAGGTTTGATTGTAGAACCCTGTGCCCTGGAAACATGACTGCGACCTGATACTTGAAACCCACGGCCTGGGAACTTGACATTGGTTTGATTCCGGAACCCTGTGGCCAGGAACAAGACTGAGGCGTGATTCTGGAATCCTGTGGCCTGGGAACATGACATCTGTTTAGATTGTGGAATACTGGGCCCTGGGAACCTGACTGAGGCTTGGTTCTGGAACCCTGTGGACTGGGAACATGACTGAGGTTTTATTCTGGAATCCTGTGGCCTGGGAACATGACATCAGTGGATTCTGGAACCCTGTGGCCTGGGAACATGAGAACGGTTGGATTCTGGAACCCTGTGGCCTGGGAACATGTCTGAGGTTTGATGGTGGAAACCTGTGGCTTGGCAACATGAATGAGGTTTGTTACTGGAACCCTGTTCCCTGGGAACATGACTGAGGTTTGATTCTGGACACCTTTGTCCTGGGAACATGACTGTGGTTTGATTGTGGAACCATGGGTCCTGCAAACATGACTGAGGTTTTATTCTGGAACCAGGTGTCCTGGGAATATGACTGAGGTTTGATTCTGGAAATCTGTGGCCTGGGAACTTGACTGAGGTTTGATGGCAGAAACCTGTGGACTGGCAACATGACTGAGGTTTGATTGTAGAACCCTGTGCTCTGGAAACATGACTCTTGCCTGGTACTGGAAACCCATGGCCTGGGAATTTGACATTGGTTTGATTCTGGAACCCTGTGGCCTGGGAACATGATTGAGGCGTGATTCTGGAAACCTGTGGCCTGGGAACATGACATCAGTTTAGATTGTGGCATACTGTGCCCTGGGAACCGGATTGAAGGCTTGGTTCTGGAATCCTGTGGACTGGGAACAAGACTGAGGTTTGATTCTGGAACCATGTGGCCTGGGAATATGACTGATGTTAGATCGTGGAATCCTGTGGCCTGGGAACATGACATCGGTTTGGATTCTGGTACCCTGTTGCCTGGGAACATGAAATCGGTTTGATTGTGGAAACCTGTGGTCTGGGAATATGACTGAGGTTTGATGGTGGTACCCTCTGGCCTGGCAACATGACTGAGGTTTGATTCTGGATCCCTGTGGCCTGGGAACATGACTGAGGCGTGATTCTGGAATCCTGTGGCCTGGGAACATGACGTCTGTTTAGATTGTGGAATACTGTGCCCTGGGAATCTGACTGAGGCTTGGTTCTGGAACCCTGTGGACTGGGAACATGACTGAGGTTTGAATCTGGAATCCTGTAGCCTGCGAACATAACTGAGGATTGTTTCTGGAACCCTGTGGCCTGGGAACATGACATCAGTGGATTCTGGAACCCTGTGGCCTGGGAACATGAGAACGGTTGGATTCTGGAACCCTGTGACCTGGGAACATGTCTGAGGTTTGATGGTGGAAACCTGTGGCTTGGCAACATGACTGAGGTTTGTTTCTGTAACCCTGTTCTCTGCGAACATGACTGAGGTTTGATTCTGGACACCTTTGTCCTGGGAACATGACTGTGGTTTGATTGTGGAACCATGGGTCCTGCAAACATGACTGAGGTTTGATTCTGGAACCATGTGTCCTGGGAATATGACTGAGGTTTGATTCTGGAAATCTGTGGCCTGGGAAATTGACTGAGGTTTGATGGCTGAAACCTGTGGACTGGCAACATGACAGAGGTTTGATTGTAGAAACCTGTTCCCTGGAAACATGACTGTGGCCTGGTACTGGAAACCCATGGCCTAGGAATTTGACATTGGCTTGATTCTGGAACCCTGTGGCCTGGGAACATGATTGAGGCGTGATTCTGGAAACCTGTGGCCTGGGAACATGACATCTGTTTAGATTGTGGCATACTGTGCCCTGGGAACCGGACTGAAGGCTTGGTTCTGGAATCCTGTGGACTGGGAACAAGACTGAGGTTTGATTCTGGAACCATGTGGCCTGGGAATATGACTGATGTTAGATCGTGGAATCCTGTGGCCTGGGAACATGACATCGGTTTGGATTCTGGTACCCTGTTGCCTGGGAACATGAAATCGGTTTGATTGTGGAAACCTGTGGTCTGGGAATATGACTGAGGTTTGATGGTGGTACCGTCTGGCCTGGCAACATGACTGAGGTTTGATTCTGGATCCCTGTGGCCTGGGAACATGACTGAGGCGTGATTCTGGAATCCTGTGGCCTGGGAACATGACGTCTGTTTAGATTGTGGAATACTGTGCCCTGGGAATCTGACTGAGGCTTGGTTCTGGAACCCTGTGGACTGGGAAAATGACTGAGATTTTATTCTGGAATCCTGTGGCCTGGAAACATGACATCAGTGGATTCTTGAACCCTGTGGCCTGGGAACATGAGAACAGTTGGATTCTGGAACCCTGTGGCCTGGGAACATGTCTGAGGTTTGATGGTGGAAACCTGTGGCTTGGCAACATGACTGAGGTTTGTTACTGGAACCCTGTTCCCTGGGAATATGACTGAGGTTTGATTCTGGACACCTTTGTCCTGGGAACATGACTGTGGTTTGATTGTGGAACCATGGGTCCTGCAAACATGACTGAGGTTTGATTCTGGAAATCTGTGGCCTGGGAACTTGACTGAGGTTTGATGGCAGAAACCTGTGGACTGGCAACATGACTGAGGTTTGATTGTAGAACCCTGTGCCCTGGAAACATGACTGTGGCCTGTTACTGGAAACCCATGGCCTAGGAATTTGACATTGGTTTGATTCTGGAACCCTGTGGCCTGGGAACATGACTGAGGCGTGATTCTGGAAAACTGTGGCCTGGGAATATGACTGAGGTTTGATTCTGGAAATCTGTGGCCTGGGAACTTGACTGAGGTTTGATGGCAGAAACCTGTGGACTGGCAACATGACTGAGGTTTGATTGTAGAACCCTGTGCCCTGGAATCATGACTGCGACCTGATACTTGAAACCCATGGCCTGGGAACTTGACATTGGTTTGATTCCGGAACCCTGTGGCCAGGAACAAGACTGAGGCGTGATTCTGGAATCCTGTGGCCTGGGAACATGACATCTGTTTAGATTGTGGCATACTGGGCCCTGGGAACCTGACTGAGGATTGGTTCTGGAATCCTGTGGACTGGGAACAAGACTGAGGTTTGATTCTGGAACCATGTGGCCTGGGAATATGACTGAGGTTTGATTCTGGAAATCTGTGGCCTGGGAACTTGACTGAGGTTTGATGGCCGAAACCTGTGGACTGGCAACATGACTGAGGTTTGATTGTAGAACCCTGTGCCCTGGAAACATGACTGTGGCCTGGTACTGGAAACCCATGGCCTAGGAATTTGACATTGGTTTGATTCTGGAACCCTGTGTCCTGGGAACATGACTGAGGTTTGATTCTGGTAAACTGTGGCCGGGGACTTGACTGAGGTTTGATGGCAGAAATCTGTGGACTGGAAACATTACTGAAGTTTGATTGTAGAACCCTGTGCCCTGGAAACATGACTGCGACCTGATACTTGAAACCCATGGCCTGGGAACTTGACATTGGTTTGATTCTGGAAGCCTTTGGTCTGGAAGAAGAGTGAGGCGTGATTCTGGAATCCTGTGGCCTGGGAATATGACATCTGTTTAGATTGTGGAATACTGTGCCCTGGGAACCTGACTGAGGCTTGGTTCTGAAACCCTGTGGACTGGGAACATGACTGAGGTTTTATTCTGGAATCCTGTGGCCTGGGAACATGACATCAGTGGATTCTTGAAACCTGTGGCCTAGGAACATGAGAACGGTTGGATTCTGGAAACCTGTGGCCTGGGAACATGTCTGAGGTTTGATGGTGGAAACCTGTGGCTTGGCAACATGACTGAGGTTTGTTACTGGAACCCTGTTGCCTGGGAACATGACTGAGGTTTGATTCTGGACACCTTTGTCCTGGGAACATGACTGTGGTTTGATTGTGGAACCATGGGTCCTGCAAACATGACTGAGGTTTGATTCTGGAACCATGTGTCCTGGGAATATGACTGAGGTTTGATTCTGGAAATCTGTGGCCTGGGAACTTGACTGAGGTTTGATGGCAGAAACCTGTGGACTGGCAACATGACTGAGGTTTGATTGTAGAACCCTGTGCTCTGGAAACATGACTCTTGCCTGGTACTGGAAACCCATGGCCTGGGAATTTGACATTGGTTTGATTCTGGAACCCTGTGGCCTGGGAACATGATTGAGGCGTGATTCTGGAAACCTGTGGCCTGGGAACATGACATCAGTTTAGATTGTGGCATACTGTGCCCTGGGAACCGGATTGAAGGCTTGGTTCTGGAATCCTGTGGACTGGGAACAAGACTGAGGTTTGATTCTGGAACCATGTGGCCTGGGAATATGACTGATGTTAGATCGTGGAATCCTGTGGCCTGGGAACATGACATCGGTTTGGATTCTGGTACCCTGTTGCCTGGGAACATGAAATCGGTTTGATTGTGGAAACCTGTGGTCTGGGAATATGACTGAGGTTTGATGGTGGTACCCTCTGGCCTGGCAACATGACTGAGGTTTGATTCTGGATCCCTGTGGCCTGGGAACATGACTGAGGCGTGATTCTGGAATCCTGTGGCCTGGGAACATGACGTCTGTTTAGATTGTGGAATACTGTGCCCTGGGAATCTGACTGAGGCTTGGTTCTGGAACCCTGTGGACTGGGAACATGACTGAGGTTTGAATCTGGAATCCTGTAGCCTGCGAACATAACTGAGGATTGTTTCTGGAACCCTGTGGCCTGGGAACATGACATCAGTGGATTCTGGAACCCTGTGGCCTGGGAACATGAGAACGGTATAATTCTGGAACCCTGTGACCTGGGAACATGTCTGAGGTTTGATGGTGGAAACCTGTGGCTTGGCAACATGACTGAGGTTTGTTTCTGTAACCCTGTTCTCTGCGAACATGACTGAGGTTTGATTCTGGACACCTTTGTGCTGGGAACATGACTGTGTTTTGATTGTGGAATCATGGGTCCTGCAAACATGACTGAGGTTTGATTCTGGAACCATGTGTCCTGGGAATATGACTGAGGTTTGATTCTGGAAATCTGTGGCCTGGGAACTTGACTGAGGTTTGATGGCAGAAACCTGTGGACTGGCAACATGACTGAGGTTTGATTGTAGAACCCTGTGCCCTGGAAACATGACTGTGGCCTGGTACTGGAAACCCATGGCCTAGGAATTTGACATTGGTTTGATTCTGGAACCCTGTGACCTGGGAACATGACTGAGGTATGATTCTGGAAAACTGTGGCCGGGGACTTGACTGAGGTTTGATGGCAGAAATCTGTGGACTGGCAACATGACTGAGGTTTGATTGTAGAACCCTGTGCCCTGGAAACATGACTGCGACGTGATACTTGAAACCCATGGCCTGGGAACTTGACATTGGTTTGATTCTGGAACCCTGTGGCCAGGAACAAGACTGAGGCGTGATTCTGGAATCCTGTGGCCTGGGAACATGACATCTGTTTAGATTGTGGAATACTGTGCCCTGGGAACCTGACTGAGGCTTGGTTCTGGAACCCTGTGGACTGGGAACATGACTGAGGTTTTATTCTGGAATCCTGTGGCCTGGGAACATGACATCAGTGGATTCTGGAACCCTGTGGCCTGGGAACATGAGAACGGTTGGATTCTGGAAACCTGTGGCCTGGGAACATGTCTGAGGTTTGATGGTGGAAACCTGTGGCTTGGCAACATGACTGAGTTTTGTTACTGGAACCCTGTTCCCTGGGAACATGACTGAGGTTTGATTCTGGACACCTTTGTCCTGGGAACATGACTGTGGTTTGATTGTGGAACCATGGGTCCTGCAAACATGACTGAGGTTTGATTCTGGAACCATGTGTCCTGGGAATATGACTGAGGTTTGATTCTGGAAATCTGTGGCCTGGGAACATGACTGAGGTTTGATTCTGGAACCCTGTAGCCTGCGAACATAACTGAGGATTGTTTCTGGAATCCTGTGGCCTGGGAACA